>NC_044040.1:11566132-11693086 GCF_901765095.1 Microcaecilia unicolor | reverse complement strand
TCTCAGTCTCTGTCTGCTTCTGTTTACTTTCACTTTCAAGTGCATTGCTAGGGAAAATGAAACAGAAACTTATGTCTTCTGAGAAACCTTAAGACAATAAAAAGTGCAGTGCTGAGTCAGACAAGCAAGCTGCTAGTTCAGGGTATTCATAAGCAGCCTTTAGATCCTGGTAAGAAAATCTATTTTATGTCTTTTATTATGGCAGCAAAAGGTTTTACTACCCAAGCCTGTCTGGTTTATAGTTAATGGTCCTGTCCTCTGCTAACTTGGCCAAATTATTGTTAAATCTAGCAGCCTTGGCTGCATCCACAGCTTAATTGTGTGTGATTAATACTTTTTTTTTTTAAGATCTGCTAGTTCTGGACAGACTTATATTTTCAACACTAGCTACAGTGTTTAAATATAATCTATATATTTAGTTTGCTATCTGGATACCTATCCTGATAAATTTAGGGCAGCCTTTCACCTCGCCTATTTACCCAGATAATTATCTGGAGAGCAGACTGAATATCACCACTGTCTGCGGCTCCTTTCCAGGAAAGCCCGTATTCTGCCCACGCTGTTCCCCGGCATTGTACAGATTATGCTGAGGTGGCCTGGAAGGGTTTTCAGCTGAAAATCCGTGCATAGTGCCAGCTAGATAATGGCTGCTGTTATCCCAGATACATGCTTTGAATATCGATTCCAGCATTTTTTTTGAAAGATTAAATAATTAACTTGTTCCATAGTATTTATGGTTTTATAAACTGTGTTGAATCCCCTCTGTGATCTCATCTCCAAGATGAGGAGCCCTAATGTGACTCGCTTTCACAAAGGAGCAGTTCCATCCCCTTATGTTATTACTCCTTTTTTTGGTACTCTTTCAGGTGAGTAGGATGACCAAAACTGCATACAGTGTGAAAGGTGTCAATATTTATTTATTTATTTATTTTTGTTACATTTGTACCCTGCGCTTTCCCACTCATGGCAGGCTCAATGCGGCTTACATGGGGCAATGGAGGGTTATGTGACTTGGCCAGAGTCACAAGGAGCTGCCTGTGCCTGAAGTGGGAATCAAACTCAGTTCCCCAGGACCAGAGTCTACCACCCTAACCACTAGGCCACTCCTTCACTGTTGCTACTATTTGAGATTCTACATGGAATGTTGCTATTCCACTAGCAACATTCCATGTAGAAGTCGGCCCTTGAAGATCACCAATGTGGCCACGCAGGCTTCTGCTTCTGTGAGTCTGACGCAGGACGTCAGACTCACAGAAACAGAAGCCTGCGCAGCCTTCTACATGGAATGTTGCTAGTGGAATAGCAACATTCCATGTAGAATCTCCAATAGTAGCAACATTCCATGTAGAATCTCCAATAGTAGCAACAGAATCTCAATAGTAGTAACATTCCATGTAGAATCTCCAATAGTATCTATTTTATTTTTGTTACATTTGTACCCTGCGCTTTCCCACTCATGGCAGGCTCAATGCGGCTTACATGGGGCAATGGAGGGTTAAGTGACTTGGCCAGAGTCACAAGGAGCTGCCTGTGCCAGGAATCGAACTCAGTTCCTCAGTTCCCCAGGACCAAAGTCCACCACCCTAACCACTAGGCCACTCCTCCATCCAATATCATGGATCCATACAAAGTCATTATGCTATTTTATTTGATTTTGTGGCGGCTGCTGCTGAACGCTGAGCTGAGGAGTTTAATGTATTGTCCACAGTGGGGCTCATGCTCTAAAGCACACATTAAGAGTTATAGTGTACGGGAGCTAAACATTTATCATGCATATTAGCATGATACTTAATGATTTATGCATAAACTTTTATTTCACCCCCTCAAAAAAGTATCTTCAGAGCCATTACACATGATTAACTTGAGTGCAATGGAATCTGAAATCCCCAAAGTAAAAGGGCTTGCACACACAATCCAATATCCCCACACATCATAGCACCTCTTAATCCAGCCCAACACTCCTCCTCCCCCTAAAGGCTTCTAATCACCTTCTGATTTTCCACTCCCACTAAAGCTATTCTGTCATCCTCCATGATTGATTGCCTTACCCCCACCCCTTTGAAGACATCTCTGTGCCCCACCTTTCCTCTTTCTTTCCCCCCACTGTGTTGCGGTATTTGGTGGATTATAGCGGTGTCTTTGGCACGCATGACAGGTTCGTCACTAGCTGCTGTTCGAGATACTCCGGCCAGTAGAAGTTCTGGATCAGTCTAGTGCGTGTGCGTATCACCCCCTGATATCCTGCTAGCTAGTGGAATGTTAGTGTTCAATCTTCAGAAGTTGTTCTCTGTATTCCCTGGACACTATAATCTGCTTGCCTGCTCTCCAGGGCCTATTAGGATCAACAAAATCAGTCTCTCTGTACAAGGAATCCCCCTTTCCATAGGATACGATCTTTACCAGTCTCATTGGTTGGCTGACCAGCCCTCTGCCACAAGGCTTCCAGGTTAGGATCAGAGCACTGTCCTTCCTGAAAAGCATGTCTCTGTTCTATATCAGTATTCGTAACAGGAAGGGTCTCTGCTGGTGACTCTGACAAATCTGATCAATAGGTGTGTCAGTAAAGTCAGGCTGTTCCATACTCGCCACCCCGGTCACCTCTGGAACTGGTGCTGCTGGAAGCACTGGGTCATCCTCTCCTGTTGCATGATCAGCTGGAATGGTTTAGGATCTGGAACTGGAGAGGTGACCTCTGCTGCTTCTGCTTACTGGACCGCCCGGGCTTGACTACATTTCCATAGCAGAAATGCTGACTCTGCTATCAAGGGTAATGTTCATCGGACCCATGTCAGTCCCACACAGCATTGGTACCGGCATGTTTTTCATTATGCCTACTTCTTTGTTTCCAGGCTTGGTACCCCCAATCCAAGAATTGTCAAGCAATGGGTACAGTCTCTCTGGATCCATTGGCTAACACTACCTCTGCAATGCGCCCTGGTAGAATAGCATCTTTCAGCATTAGCGCTGGTCATAACAGTCATGCTAGGGCCAGTGTCCACAAGCCCAGCCACCTGGGTCTGGTACACAGTTACTGAAGTGTTGTAGTGTTGTGGAAATCCATCTACTTCCTTGCTTGATGAATAGCAGTATCGTTTTGTGTTGTGGCAATTTTTATGGGTCTCCTTCATGGTAGTGGAGCCACCCACGAAGGCTGCCAGCCTTGGTGCAGAAACTGGAATGCTCTTTAGATATTGGCTGCTGTGGATATGGACGGATTTTCTTTGCCAACCAAGGACAGTTAGCCATAAAGATGTCAGCCAACTCTGCCGCCTTCTCTGGAGTGTGGGGCTGGTGATCTTGAACATGTTCCCTCACCTCTGGATGACAACTCTGAAGAAACTGTTCTAGGACCATCAGGTTTTCATCCAGGATTTTAACTTCAGCTCCACAGAGCTACTACTGATGCTGGTATCTTAGCTGGATCAGGAACTCGCTGTGAGTGTCATCTGCCCCCTTTTGCACAGTCTGGAACTTTAGTCTGTAGGTCTTGGGAGTAATAACATAACGGTTCAACAAAGCTTTGTGCACCTCCTCAAACTGGGAGCACATCTCCATGGACAGTCCTTGGAAGGCCTCAAGTGCTTTCCTCCCAGATAGTGCACCCAGTCTTTTTAAGGAATTTCATTGAGGCGGCAAATTTTTTCAAAGGCAGTTACATATCCATCTGTGTCACCTCTGGTATCGTCAAATTGCGAAAACAAGTTGGGGCTGATCCGGGCTGTGGACCCTGTCTCTGGCCTTGGTGCAGGGGTTGGGTTGGAGCTTTGGATATGAGCCACTTCCATTTCATCTTTAATTTCTGCAGCTGGAACTCCCGCTCCTCACGCTGCTGTTCCTGGTCCTCTTGCCGCTGTTGCTCTTCCCGTTCCTTTCACCGCTGTTGGAATTCATGCTCTTCACGCCTCAGTTGGTCTCCCTTTTCCTCTCGCTGCTGTCGTTCTTCCTTGTAGATCTTCCGGTTCTCAGCTCATGTGGCATCTGGCCCTGCCAACTCAGGGCCTCTGTCCATAAGGAGTCTGCAGTCCACACAGGAGAACTCTGCGCAGACCAGTCCTGCAGCTTCTCTCTGCTGAGGCCATCTGGTTGCTCGAGTTAGGACAGGCATCTCCAGTGTCTGCTGGCCGCTGCCAGTTGCCATTATCACACTGCTAGTGTCCTAACACTCCCAAAAAAAACTGAACAGGAAAGGGATGCTGTTACTGCTGTACTTGTTCACTATGCTCTGTGTCTGGAGGTTACAGATAAAAAGGACTCTGAACCATTCAGTGGATGGTGACCCTCACGCCACACACTGAACCTCACCATCCCACCATTCTGCCACCAAAAAGGAGGACAAAGTCTGTCGTGAAACACGTAGCCACCCGCGTGGGGTTACCCCGTGGCCACTTAGAGGGTCTATCCCCAGCTCAGGTCAGCCTACACCTGCTGCTTGTGCGTTATACTAGAACCCTTCTCCCATCGGCTGGGTCATAACCGCCTCTGGGTGAGTCTCCTCTCAAATTATTCCCAGTGATTTCTAGGTTACTGGGGCCACACTCTCAGTGGTCCCACAGTTCCCAGAAAGCATTCACAGACCCAACACACAAACCACCAGGATTCTTTATCAGGCCAGACAGACAGTAGAGTCAACAAAACAATTGTTTATTGTCTTTAAAAATTGAACAGTGAAACAAAATAGTGCAATTAGCAAACAATAACAGGTAAATGAAGTATGAATCAGTTATAACACTAACTAAACATTTGGTTACTTCCTAAATAGTACCTGGGGAGGTCAGGACAGTTCACCAGTTATTTATTTATTTATTTATTTATTTATTTATTTGTTGCTTATATCCCACATTTTCCCACTCGTGCAGGCTCAATGTGGCTTACAGTAAATTAAATAAAAGTACAAACTTAAAGGTAATACAAGCATCTAACAGAGTGAACTAGATAGGGAAGGGGACAAGGATACATTAATCAACATTGCAAGTTGAGGGGTAAGTCTTAGCAAAGAGGAATGTCTTTAACAACTTCTTAAAAAGGCCGTGGTCTTCTTGAGTTTTGAGGTGATGAGGTAACATATTCCAGTGTTTGGGACTCCAGTAACGGAAGGACGAGGCAAAGAGTTTCTTGTACTTTACTCCCTTACAGTTCGGAAAGTGAAGATGGAGATAGGACCGAGCGGCAGGGTTGGCATTTCTAGGCGGAAGGTCAATCAAGGGGAGCATGTATTCCGGTGCAGTCCCATAGATGATTTTATGAGTTAGGGAGCAGATCTTAAAAGCAATTCGCTCATGTACAGGCAGCCAATGAAGTTTAAAGCGCAGGGGTTCGGCATGTTCAAAACGTCTTACTTTAAGGATGAGCCTCGCCGCAGTGTTCTGAGCCGTTTGGAACGTTTTCAATAAGGAAGCCTGACAACCCACGTAAATACCACTACAATAATCCAGGTGGGATAGGACCAGCCAGTGGACAAGGGTACGAAACAAGTCTCTTGGAAGGAGGTATCTGATGCGCCGAAGCCTCCACATTGCCTGGAACATTTTTTTGGTAACCAAGTGTACATGATCAGCCAGCTGGAGATGTGAGTCCAGGTGTATTCCTAAAAGTCTCATGCTATTGGCAATCGGGAGGGCCGAGCCCAGTACTGGAAGCATTGTGTCAGATACATGAGCGTACGTGGACGAGAGGATGAGACAGTGAGTTTTTTCCCTGTTGAGCCTGAATCGGAACACCTTGGCCCAGTGTTCTAAAGTGGTGAAACATGCATCTATGAGGTTGGCAACTTCTGATATTGAGGATTGAAAAGGGATGTAAACTGTAATATCATCCGCATAGATGAAAGGGTTGAGGTTTAGGTTTGCAAGTGCTGTGGCTAACGGCATCATCATAATATTGAACAGGGTAGGTGAAAGGGGCGAACCCTGAGGGACCCCACAGGAAGCATTCCACGGTTCTGAAGTGTGGGAGTTCGCCATGACCTGATAGGACCTTGAAGTCAAGAAACCCTTGAACCAATGCAAAACTGGCCCTCCTATACCGAAAGAATCCAGTAGATGGAGCAGGAGTTCATGATCCACCATATCAAAAGCACTAGACATGTCAAATTGTAGTAGAAGAATCTTCCGTCCAACTGATAGTTCTCGTCTAAAGTTTGATAAGAGAGTGACCAAGACTGTCTCCGTGCTGTAATGAACTCGAAATCCTGATTGCGAATGGTGGAGGATATCAAAATTAGTCAAAAATTCGTTGAGCTGAACATTGACCAGACTTTCCAACAGTTTGATAACTAGAGGAATCGAAGCCACTGGACGATAGTTGGAGATGACATCTGGCTTGATCTTTAAATTCTTTGGGATTGGGGTGAGAAGGATGTTTCCATGGCCTGGCGGGAAAAGACCTATGTTTAACATATAATTGAGGTAACGAGTCAATTCTTCAATGTAACATTTTGGTGCAACTTTTAAGAGGTGGGATGGACATACATCTAATCTACAGCTTTTATTTGTGAATTTACGTAAAGCCATAGTCACCTTTTCAGGCAACAGGCGATTGAATTTGATCCAATAGCGGTCAGCCGGGCAAGCGCCCAATGGTACGACCAGGGATGCCAGGAAGTCGTCCACATCAGAGAGGCTGCTGACAGTTGAGGATCGCAGGGTAAGGATTTTCTCCTTGAAGTAAGATCCTAGTTGTATAGCTGAAGGAGGATTAACACTGGAGCATTCTAACTTGCGAGTATCTAGAAAGGTGTTTAGTAGCTGGTATATCTGTCGGATGTCCCGGCCTGCCACCTGCATCTTAGATGAAAAGTAGGTGCACTTTGCAGATCGGATAGCATATTTATACTTGCGATGACTACTTTTCCAGGCCTCCCAAGCCAGATCAGTTTTGCATTTTCGCCAAGATCTTTCCGTACGTCGTGTCTCACATTTCAAAGCTCTCAGATCTGTTGAGAACCAAGGTGATAATCTACGATTGTGCGAGGACTTAAGACGCAGGGGTGCAATTGTATTCAACACTGTTTTACAAGTGTGGTCCCAATCGGAGAGATAGTTAGGCGAGGATGGTTGCAGACCCAAGCCGTGACTGTAGAGAGATCTCCAGAACAAACTGGGGTCGATGACACCTCTGGTGTAATATTGGTGAGGCTGACGAGGTCGGAGGGGACTTGAGGTTTGCCAATGCAGGGTGAATTGCAATTTAAAGTGATCCGACCAAGCCGTTTCCAGCCAGTCAATATCATGAACAGAAAAGTTGCGATCTTCTAAAAATTTAAATGAGAGGAAGTCCAGTGAATGGCCTCTACAGTGAGTTGGACCAGAGATTGGACATTCAAGATCACAGAGGTGGAGAAAATCCAGGAACTGGGATACATCTGGAGAGGTGGGATTTTCCAAATGGAGGTTAAGATCACCCAAAAAAAGTATATTCGAGTTATTCATACAGGCATTAGAGATGAAATCCAGAAGCACAGATTGATTGCTTGACCAGGTAATTGGTGGCCTATAAATCAGCACACAGGCCAGCTGGCCATGAAGGGAGGAGTGATGAACCTTGACAGCAGCGATTTCCAGCGACGAGGAGGTCAAAACGGAAATTGTATCTACTATGAGATAGGAGCGGTAAATGAGCGCCAACCCGCCCCCTCTCTTGTCTTTTCTGTCCCAGTGGATGATTTTGTAGCCTGCAGGACAGAGATCTAATACGATGGGGTCTTTAGGTGTTCTTATCCAGGTTTCTGTGATGAACAGCATATCTAGAGCATCGGAGGAGATCCAGTCAGATATCATTTCAGGATTGCTTACTACTGATCTCGCATTTACATAGCCCACATGTAAAGATTGGAATTGCACTTGTTTCGCTTGCACAATGGGAACCGTTGTGTAATGATATTGCTTGCGAGGATAGGACTTAGAGGCAACAGAGACAGATAGTTGATCAGCATGTGACGAGTTGCAAGATGGTGTGCGGGATGAGAGCTTCCTATGTCCAGTGATGATGGGAATGTGACCATAAGAGGATTCAGTAGCAGTTAGGACGGATTGCAACAGGGCTGACAGGTAGAGAATTTGAATTATGGAGGACGAGAACATGATTATGTCAGGAGGTGGCAGGAGATGAAATTGTAATCTAGATAATCTAATTGTAATTGTAATTGTAATTGGCAGGTTAAATAGAGCCTGGAGCACTCTCCACAGATCTGCAGTTAGGGTAAACAGGAGGAAGGGAAATGCAACGGCTGATTAGTTGCAAGGCGTCCAGTGCAGAGACAGGCTCCTCCTTCTTCAAGCAAAACAGGCAGCCTAGAATCAAAGTGGGGCTACTCCTCTTCTGGAGCCGCTAAAAAAAAAAAAAAAAAAAAAAAAAAAGATGGCGAATTCTGTAGGAGACCGTTAGGTGGCGACGTTAATGCTGTTTCTAACACGACGTCTGCACCCCCGACCTCGACGAACGAAACCGCTTGTTCAACTTGCAGCAGAGAGGATAACAGCTGATCGACAACAGCGGCAGTGAGCGAAACTGCTCTCTAGCGACGGGATTGTAAGAGCGAACAGCTGTGAGGAGAAGGCAGGAAAGGAAGCGCGGCGCACAAGCGAGGGGAAATACAATGTGCAATGTGCGGGCGATGTCCTGAAACGGCCCGAAAAAAAAAAACCGCTGTCAACACGATGTCCGGTCGAGCCCGATCATAGGCTAGATCCACCCCAGTGCACAGACAGGGTAATCAAATATAACCGTTTATTTTTTCACAGGGTTTCAGCAAAGAGCTCACTCTCTCTTCTCCCAGGCTGAACCTGAAGCAACAGCCCACAATTGCTGGGTAATTTCAAACTCCAGGCCAATCAGAGCCCAGTCAACAAATTTTAAAAGTATACTGTTCACAGTACTGTAGATTCACTTCTTCACTGAGTGAAACTAAAAGAGGGCTTTCACTTTTCTATAACGGCTTTAACATAAAACATGCACCAACTGCTGGTCAAACTAAAGAAATACACTTCAAGGTTAATAAAGGCAATTTTACAGGTTTAAAAGGTTGAAAATATACTGTTCTGTCACAGATGGAGAACTAAATAATTCCTCTAAACTAATGTTTAAAATAATCTTTATATAATGCCTCCCCTCTTTCTCCCCTGACACGATACAGATAAGAATTTATAGCCCGGGGGATACAAATCATGCAAAACTGGATCGTCATCTGAAGTTAGCCATGTCTCAGTAGAATAAAGGAATCCATGTTGATCCTCTGCAATCCAATTCTGTATAACATTCGATTTGTTTCTTAGAGCGCGTGCATGTACAAAAGTGTTGGATTATTTGTAGTAAATAATTAGCAGATGTTAGTACACACAGCTTCAGCTTTAGAAATGTTAATTTCTTTCTTCATCTCTCTCTCATTCACCCCTGAATAATTCACTGCTGAGTCACTTTAAAGTTGAAGTAACAAAACATCTGTTTACTCACAGTTTGTAGTTAGATTATAATCAGACAGGCTTATATATACATAATACTATACATTTGTATTATCAGCTCTTTCCATGTGCTTAGATGGTAATGGATGCTCACACCACCATAGATCCTCTCAGCTTAGGAGAGATCATGAGCTCCATGTGCTGTGTCTAACCCCCACAGGAAGTTGCATAGCTGTGACCTCACTAAGTAATTCACATCAGAGGTCACAGAGTAATCACAGAGAAATAATAGGTGACAGGCAATGCATGTAAAATAATATATTCCAACAAAACCCCTTCTCATGCATAACTGTCATGCAATTATTTATTCATACAAAGTCCAAGCTTTATACGCAGATTCACAAAATGTTCTCTGGGTAACGGTTTGGTCATGATGTCAGCTGTCATCTCACTGGTGTGACAATATTGTAGACTGATGACCCCTTCTTTCGCCAGCTCTCGAACATTGTGGTATTTCGTTGCGATGTGCTTGGTGCGTGACTGAACCTTGTCATTCTGTGACAGTCGGATGCAGCTCTGATTATCTTCCATTATCTGGATTGGTCTCTTTTCAGCTATTCCAAAATCCAGCAAAAGTTTTTCAATCCACATCAGTTCTCTGCATGCTTCCGATACGGCCACGTATTCAGCTTCTGTAGAAGACAGACTCACAATACTTTGTTTATGACTGGCCCATGAAATTTGTACATTTCCATACATAAACACATATCCACTTGTGGATTTATAATTAGAATGATCCCCTGCCCAATCTGAATCACAGTAACATATTAGTTTTGGATTACTATTGGCTGAAACCTTTAATTTACAATCAATGGTACCCTTTAAATACCTTACCATCCTTTTAACTGCAGTCCAATCTGATTTGGTAGGTGAGCTGACCCTTCTGCTCAAAATTCCTACTGCATTTGCTATATCAGCCCTGTATGTGGTAGCTAGATATAAAGCTTACCTATGGCTGATCTATATTGGATGTTATCTGGTAAAGGTTCTCTTACTGTTTCATCCTTCAGAAAATCAGTGATCATGGGAGTGCTTACAACTTGGGCATCTTGCATACCTAAACTTTCAATAAGCTCATTTATTTTCTGCTTCTGGCTTAGAAGATAAGAACCATCATTTTGTTTCTCAATTTCTATACCAAGATAGTATGACACATTACCAAGTTCTTTTATCTCAACATTGTGGTTTAAACATTTTACAATGTCCTTGTACTCTTGCTCACTTTTGCTTGCAATGAGCAGATCATCAACAAAAGCTAAAATGTATGCATATTGTCCATTTCTGCACCTAGTGTACAAGCATTTATCTGCTTCACCTTGCTTAAATCCTAAATTTGTCAATATTTCATGCAATTTATCATTCCAACATTTTGCACTTTGCTTTAATCCATAAAGACCTTTGTTTAATTTACACACTAGCTGTCTTTGTTTTGTATTTATGAAACCTGTTGGTTGTTCCATGTACAAGTCTTCAGTTATATCTCCGTGAAGAAATGCTGTTTTCACATCAATGTGGTTGACTTGCATGCCTTTTGAGACTGCAATGCTCAGAAGTGTTCTGATTGTCGTGTGTTTCACTACAGGTGCAAACACTTCATCAAAATCTTCTCCATATTTTTGAAGATATCCCTTTGCCACTAATCTGGCTTTATACCTTTCCACTTTTCCTTGTGCATTCCTTTTTAACTTGAATACCCATTTGCATCCTATAGCTTTCTTGCCAGGAGGTAATTTTGTAAGAATCCAAGTATTATTTTTATCCAATGCATCAATTTCTTCTTGTGCAGCTTTATGCCATTCAGCAGCTTCTTCTGCTGGCATTTTCTCAATCTCATCCCATGTTAAGGGCTCTTGAGCTTCTGCTGACTTTGTTAGGTAAGACAGTCTTGGGGGTGGAACACCTTTGTTTTCCCTGGATGAGCGTCTGACAACAGGTTGGTCCGACCTTTCTGCATCCTCTAAATCTGAGAGTTCTTCTCCAATTGATTCCCCTTCTCCAACTGTACTGTCTTCTTCAATGATTCTTTCTGTGTCTGCTTCCTCTGCCTGTTCCTCGTTAGATACAGATGAGTTGCTTTCAGACATCTGCCTTGGTATGGCATTTATATACACTGGCATGTCTATTATGGTTCTAGTTTCATATTCTGGATGATAAGGCTCATCTGGGATAATCCAGCCTTTATCAACCCTTTTGTTTTCATCAAAATATTTAACATGTTTTATGCCAACAATGCCAGTTTTCAGATTCAAAATTCTATATCCTTTGTGTCCTGGAGCATAGCCAACTAAAATGCCCCTTTCTGTTGTGGAATCCAGCTTATGCCTTCTTTGCTTTGGTACATGAGCATATGCTGTACTTCCAAATGTTCTTATGTGTGACAGGTTTGGCTTCCTACCATGCCATGTCTCATGTGGTGTGCGCTCAGCGCCTTTAGTTGGCATTCTGTTTTGTAGGTACACTGCTGTGAGAATGGCTTCCCCCCATAGTCTTTTAGGGAGATTGCTATCTGACAGCATACATCTGGTCATTTCCACAAGTGACCTAAATTTTCTCTCTGCAACAGAATTTTGCTCTGGTGTATAAGCTACTGTTGTGATATGCTGAATGCCTTCTTGTTCTAGAAATGTGCGCATGCTTTGTGAAGTGAACTCACCACCATTGTCGGTCTGAAGAACCTTTGGTTTTCTTTCAAATTTATTGCTCACCATGGCTACGTATTTCTTCAGCATGTCTGTGACTTGACTTTTTTCTTTCAGCAAATAGGCCACACAATATCTAGAGAAATCATCCAAGAATATTAGCACAAATCTGTTATTTCCCAATGATGGGATATTAAACGGTCCACATAAGTCACTGTGTATTAAGTCCAGCACTTTATTACTCCTATTTCCTGTGTATGCAGGAAATGAGGGTCTCACACCTTTTTGAGTAACACAGTCTATGCATTTCTCAATTTTACCAGCATCTGCACTTATCTGAATGCCGGTGGCCAGTTGCTTACTGTAAAGATCCTGGATCACCTTAGAATCACGATGTCCCAGGCGGCGGTGCCAGATTTCCGGACTACATTTACCATCATTCTTCCTTACTTGCGCCATATGTGAGGCTTCACCTGAAATGTTCAGCTTATAAACATCATTATGCATAAAAGCTTCAGCATACACTTCATCATTTTTAGAGATTGTGCACTTACTGTTTTCAAAATGAATCACAAATCCCTTCTTATCTAATGTAGATACACTAAGCATATTGCAAACTGCTTGGGGAATATACAAGACATCACTTACAGGAATTTCTTTAACTTCATTAGACACTTTGCATTTTAAGAATCCAATACCTTTTGCTTGGATCTTAGCAGTCCCTGCGTTTGCAGTTTTAAGAATACCTTCTTCTGGACACATTTCCTGAAAGAAATCCTTAGAATTGGTTAAATGGCATGTGCTCCCCGAATCCAAAATCCAAGTACTTTCATTTGAATTATTATTTACCATAGTCAAAGATTTTTCTGCCATTAGAAAGCCCTTTTGTTTATTATTGTCCTTCATACATTTCCTGGTTTGAAAATTCTTTAGTTCCATTGGCTTAGGTGAGCTAGAGGGAGTGTTTTGTGTTTCCTTACACCATTTAGATACATGTCCCTCCTTTCCACATAAGTAGCAAATCAGCTTGCCCTTGGGTGGAGTTTTCCCATAGCTCCGCCTTCCTCTGTTCTTTGCCAAGAAATTTGTTTCATTTCTCTCTGACTTGCTTTGAGAACACATCTCCTCAGAATCATTTATTATGCATTCCTGCCTTAGTTTTGATGTTGCCTGTTCAAAAGATTGCCCTTCAATGGCCTCATTTACAGACCTAAAAACATCAAACTTCTTTGATAGTGAGGTAAAAAGAAATGCTCTTTTCAATGCATCACACATGGGAATTCCAGAAAGTTCTAACTTTTGAAATGAAGACATAAGATGCATAATGTGATCATTACATTTACTTTTATCCCTTAATTTGGTTTCATTCAACTCTGCCAACCAAATTGGTTGCTGCTTTGCATATGTAGTTGCATACATAGTTCTCAGTTTATATAAAATGTCCTTTGGTGTATCTTTTCCCTCCACTAATATGGCTTGTTTCTCTGAGAGAGCTTCCAAAAGCATGCACTTCACATAATAGTTTGCATTGTCCCATTCAGCCATATTTTCAGCTGTTCTGTCTTGGTCTAAGCATATATTTAATCCTTTTGCTCGAAGGAGACATATGAATCTTAGTTCCCACTGCTGATAATTAAACTCAGTTAATCTAGGCACCTTGAGAGAATAGAACAATGGTGAATTTCTTCCCTCAGCCATTTCTTAGCCTTCTGTCTGCTGTGTGGGGGGGGGAGAGAGAGACAGACTGAATCTTTCCTTTAAAACTTAAGAGAAAAATGTGGCCTTTTTTTCTGCCTGGTAATATTTCTCTTCTTTTCAATTCCTGGACCCTGGGCCCATAACCCTTTTGTTGGATTATTTGTAGTAAATAATTAGCAGATGTTAGTACACACAGCTTCAGCTTTAGAAATGTTAATTTCTTTCTTCATCTCTCTCTCATTCACCCCTGAATAATTCACTGCTGAGTCACTTTAAAGTTGAAGTAACAAAACATCTGTTTACTCACAGTTTGTAGTTAGATTATAATCAGACAGGCTTATATATACATAATACTATACATTTGTATTATCAGCTCTTTCCATGTGCTTAGATGGTAATGGATGCTCACACCACCATAGATCCTCTCAGCTTAGGAGAGATCATGAGCTCCATGTGCTGTGTCTAACCCCCACAGGAAGTTGCATAGCTGTGACCTCACTAAGTAATTCACATCAGAGGTCACAGAGTAATCACAGAGAAATAATAGGTGACAGGCAATGCATGTAAAATACAATATATTCCAACAAAAAGCTGGTATAGGGACACTTTCAGATCTTAGTATTGAGACCTCTGAAGTCTGTGAACAATAAATCCTTTAAATTTTCCTGTTTCCATACGCAATTTTATGTCCACTTGAGGATCTTTTTCTGTCTCTAATCAAAACCTCAATGGAATTAGACATATAATAGGAGCAGTCTAACAGAGAACGATCTGACTGCTTTATTTCAGTTTCCATTACTACTACTACTACTACTATAAATCATTTCTATAGCGCTACCAGTCGTACGCAGCGCTTCACAATCTAACATGAAGAAAAAGACAGGCCCTGCTCAAAAGAGCTTACAATCTAAATCAGGACAGACAGAAAGGACAAGCAAGGGATAGGGTAGGACAGACAGATAGGACATATGGGGAAAGGGACTATTGAAAAGAGGAAGGTTACGAGTAGGTGACAAGTTAGGAATTAAAATCAGCGTCAAACAGGTAGGTCTTTAGCCTGGATTTGAAGGCGGCCAGGGATGGAGCTTGACGTAATGGCTCATGGAGTCTATTCCAGGGAGTCTATTCCATTGCATATAAACTATTAGCCAATAAAATGGGTAAACCATGAGCGACTAAATTTGATTTATCAATAATCCCAACCATAATTTAAAATATTGCAACGTAAAACCGTAACCGATCCATTTTAGCCATCGTAATCACAGACGCTTACCTAAGGCAATATTCAAAAGCTTACAATCCTTTCTGCGCCCTACTTCAGGCGCCACACTAAGATGCCTGCCTTTGGGTTGTGCTGTGTGGCTCTGCACTGCAAGGCGACGCAGTTTAAATCGCCCCAATGCGCCTTACGTCAGATGGTAATGGGCAGAGCTTAACCCCCACGCCAAGTGCAAGTTGGCAATAGCAGCACAGACGAAGTAGTCTCCCACGTCCAAGACGCTGAGGAACTGGCGCTTTTTATTAGCAACAAAGTCTGACGGCACAGAATAGCGAAGTGAAGCACAGTCAAGCAAGATGATAAAAAGTTGCATATCAGTAGTGATTTACATTTTAACTGCCAGACCTTTGACCGTTCTTCTAAGTTTTGGATATCTCTTATCATGGTTTCTACTCCCTCTGGGGTATCCAATCTATTGGCTGTGTTCATGTCATCCGTAAAAAGTCAAACTTTCCTTCTAACCCTTCAGCAACGTCCCTTACAGTTTCCAATCCAGTTCACCATTTTGGGTCCCACGTTCAGCATTCTCAGCTTATTCATGAGCCATAAATAAGCTGAGAGGGCTGAACTTAGGACCCGACTGGAGGAGTGGCCTAGCGGTTAGGGTGGTGGACTTTGGTCCTGGGGAACTGAGGAACTGAGTTCGATTCCCACTTCAGGCACAGGCAGCTCCTTGTGACTCTGGGCAAGTCACTTAACCCTCCATTGCCCCATGTAAGCTGCATTGAGCCTGCCATGAGTGGGAAAGCGCGGGGTACAAATGTAACAAAAATAAAATAGATACTATTGGAGATTCTACATGGAATGTTGCTACTATTGGAGATTCTACATGGAATGATTCCACTAGCAACATTCCATGTAGAAGGCTGCGCAGGCTTCTGTTTGTGTGAGTCTGACGTCCTGCACGTACGTGCAGGACGTCAGACTCACAGAAGCAGAAGCCTGCGCAGCCACATTGGTGATCTGCAAGGGCCAACTTCTAGTGGAATAGCAACATTCCATGTAGAATCTCAAATAGTAGCAACAGTGGAGGAGTGGCCTAGTGGTTAGGGTGGTGGACTTTGGTCCTGGGGAACTGAGGAACTGAGTTCGATTCCCACTTCAGGCACAGGCAGCTCCTTGTGACTCTGGGCAAGTCACTTAACCCTCCATTGCCCCATGTAAGCCACATTGAGCCTGCCATGAGTGGGAAAGTGTGGGGTACAAATGTAACAAAAAAAAAAAAAAAGTGGTGAACTGGATTTTAGGCTCTAGCAGGCTCATATTGAATAGCAGATGGAAGAGAGCATACCATACTGTTAATATGGGTCTGCTAAAGTCTAGCTTACATAGAAAGATCCCTCATTTGCATGTGGTATGGCTAATTTTACTGTATACTTGCTAATGTTCTTTGACCTAGGTTTAGTATACGCTTTTGGACATAGACCCGAATGCCAGAGGTCTTTTTCTGACTGGTCATGCCTAACGTGCAACCTAATATTGTGTAAACGTTTGAAGGGAATTTTCATAGAGCCTGCGGTGCTTTTTTGCTTGCGAGCTGATTTTCAAAAAGAAATTTCTGATGGTGGTTACTTTTTGAAAATCCCATGGACAGCAATGCCCGAGCTGTCCTCCTCTCTTATCCTCTCAAAGCCTTCCCTGTCATCTCCTCCATACTCTGTTTTCCAGATTGTATTTACTCTTATAATTATACGTCATTCTCCTTCAGTCTTATTTTCTTTTTGTCTCCGTTCTCAATCCCCCTGTCTCAAGTTCCTCCCTTTATCCCTTATGTTCTTAGCAGTCTCCTTTTCAACCCCCCCCCCCCCAAGAAATCAAGTCTCCAGACTGCACAGGCCTACCTCACCTACCATCTGCTGGAGACTGAGAAATCATGGCTGGCTACTGCAGACCTGTGTGCGCAGGTGTTCTTTTTTTTTTTTTTTTTTTCTACATTTGTACCCCGCACTTTCCCACTCATGGCAGGCTCAATGCGGCTTACATGGGGCAATGGAGGGTTAAGTGACTTGCCCAGAGTCACAAGGAGCTGCCTGTGCCTGAAGTGGGAATGGAACTCAGTTCCCCCCCAGGACCAGAGTCCACCATCCTAACCACTAGGCCACTCCTCCACTGTTGCTACTATTTGAAATTCTACATGGAATGTTGCTATTCCACTAGCAACATTCCATGTAGAAGTCGGCCCTTGCAGATCACCAATGTGGCCGCGCAGGCTTCTGCTTCTGTGAGTCTGATGTCCTGCACGTACGTGCAGGACGTCAGACTCACAGAAACAGAAGCCTGCGCAGCCTTCTACATGGAATGTTGCTAGTGGAATAGTAGCAACATTCCATGTAGAATCTCCAATAGTAGCAACATTCCGTGTAGAATCTCCAATAGTATCTATTTTATTTTTGTTACATTTGTACCCCGCGCTTTCCCACTCATGGCAGGCTCAATGCGGCTTACGTGGGGCAATGGAGGGTTAAGTGACTTGCCCAGAGTCACAGGGAGCTTCCTGTGCCTGAAGTGGGAATCGAACTCAGTTCCCCAGGACCAAAGTCCACCACACTAACCACTAGGCCACTCCTCCAGCAACAATACTCCCAGGTTTGCTGACGGGGGAATAGAATTCCCTATTTGTGATATAACCAATGTGAGTTCAACTTGCTGTCCCCCGTTAGTTGTACCTATTTTGCACGCAGCTTATTTGCATACTATGTAGTTACTAGGTGGGGGCAATTTTTTCTTATATTAGGTAGAGGAGTGTGGTAGCCGTGTTAGTCCACTCTTAAGGTTATCAATAGAAATCAAACAAAATGAAACATGGAAAAGAAAATAAGATGATACCTTTTTTATTGGACATAACTTAATACATTTCTTGATTAGCTTTCGAAGGTTGCCCTTCTTCGTCAGATTGGAATTAAGCAAATGTGCTAGCTGACAGTGTATATAAGTGAAAACATTCAAGCATTACTATGACAGAAAATAGATACTATTGGAGATTCTACATGGAATGTTGCTACTATTGGAGATTCTATGTGGAATGTTGCTACTATTGGACATTCTACATGGAATGTTGCTATTTCACTAGCAACATTCCATGTAGAAGGCTGCGCAGGCTTCTGTTTCTGTGAGTCTGACGTCCTGCACGTACGTGCAGGACGTCAGACTCACAGAAGCAGAAGCCTGCGCGGCCACATTGGTGATCTACAAGGGCCGACTTCTACATGGAATGTTGCTAGTGGAATAGCAACATTCCATGTAGAATCTATAGAAATCAAACAAAATAAAACATGGAAAAGAAAATAAGATGATACCTTTTTATTGGACATAACTTAATACATTTCTTGATTAGCTTTCGAAGGTTGCCCTCTTCTACATGGAATCTTGCTACTCTTTGAGATTCTACATGGAATCTTGCTAGTCTTTGAGATTCTACTTGGAATGTTGCTACTCTTTGGGGTTCTACATGGAATCTTGCTACTCTTTGGGATTCTACATGGAATGTTGCTACTCTTTGGGGTTCTACATGTTAAATAGAGAGGTGTGGTAGCCGTGTTAGTCCACTCTTAAGGTTATCAATAGAAATCAAACAAAATGAAACATGGAAAAGAAAATAAGATGATACCTTTTTTATTGGACATAACTTAATACATTTCTTGATTAGCTTTCGAAGGTTGCCCTTCTCTACATGGAATCTTGCTACTCTTTAGGATTCTACATGGAATGTTGCTATTCCACTAGAAGTCGGCCCTTGCAGATCACCAATGTGGCCGCGCAGGCTTCTGCTTCTGTGAGTCTGACGTCCTGCACGTATGTGCAGGACGTCAGACTCACAGAAACAGAAGCCTGCGCAGCCTTCTACATGGAATGTTGGACACTAGCAACATTCCATGTAGAATCTCCAATAGTAGCAACATTCCATGTAGAATCTCCAAATATCTATTTTACTGTCATAGTAATGCTTGAATGTTTTCACTTATATACACTGTCAGCTAGCACATTTGCTTATTTCCGATCTGACGAAGAAGGGCAACCTTCGAAAGCTAATCAAGAAATGTATTAAGTTATGTCCAATAAAAAAGGTATCATCTTATTTCTTTTCCATGTTTTATTTGGTTTGATTTCTATAGATTCTACATGGAATGTTGCTATTCCACTAGCAACATTCCATGTAGAAGTCGGCCCTTGTAGATCACCAATGTGGCCGCGCAGGCTTCTGCTTCTGTGAGTCTGACGTCCTGCACGTACGTGCAGGACGTCAGACTCACAGAAACAGAAGCCTGCGCAGGAATGTTGCTAGTGGAATAGCAACATTCCATGTAGAATCTCCAATAGTGGCAACATTCCATGTAGAATCTCCAATAGTAGCAACATTCCATGTAGAATCTCCAATAGTATCTATTTTACTGTCATAGTAATGCTTGAATGTTTTCACTTATATACACTGTCAGCTAGCACATTTGCTTATTTCCGATCTGACGAAGAAGGGCAACCTTCGAAAGCTAATCAAGAAATGTATTAAGTTATGTCCAATAAAAAAGGTATCATCTTATTTTCTTTTCCATGTTTTATTTGGTTTGATTTCTATAGATTCTACATGGAATGTTGCTATTCCACTAGCAACATTCCATGTAGAAGTCGGCCCTTGTAGATCACCAATGTGGCCGCGCAGGCTTCTGCTTCTGTGAGTCTGACGTCCTGCACGTACGTGCAGGACGTCAGACTCACAGAAACAGAAGCCTGCGCAGGAATGTTGCTAGTGGAATAGCAACATTCCATGTAGAATCTCCAATAGTGGCAACATTCCATGTAGAATCTCCAATAGTAGCAACATTCCATGTAGAATCTCCAATAGTATCTATTTTACTGTCATAGTAATGCTTGAATGTTTTCACTTATATACACTGTCAGCTAGCACATTTGCTTATTTCCGATCTGACGAAGAAGGGCAACCTTCGAAAGCTAATCAAGAAATGTATTAAGTTATGTCCAATAAAAAAGGTATCATCTTATTTTCTTTTCCATGTTTTATTTGGTTTGATTTCTTATATTAGGAAAACCTGCGTTGAACTGTAATGCACAGCTTTCTGCATCAGCCTCTTAGCGTGAAAACCATGTATTAAAGCAGTTATATTGTGTTACATTCTGTTTTTTCAGGCAATCATCAGATGTTTAAATGATCAAGGATTTCTTCTTTTAATTACATCTCCGTTTTGACATCTGGGAAAGGTAAATACAGTGAAACAAAATAGAACAACCTGTGTATATCTGTGAGAATCTTTTCAGCTTGCTTTTAAACCTTGTTTCTTTTTTTTGTTTTTTTTTGCTTGTTCCCAGAGTTTGATGTGCAGGTCCCAGCTGGTCTTCTCGCTGTGTTTCTGTTCTCTTCCTCCAGATTGCTAAGTATGCAAGGCAGGAAACCTTTGGTGGCAGCAGGTGAGTGGTATGATAATTCCACGCTTGCATTCCTCGGCTGCATTATCCAATATTTTTAAAGACCTATCTAGGAAGTAACAGTGCATATTGCTTACTACCCAGGCATTAGTTATGGAGACAAGTCAGCAGCAATACTCCCAGGTTTGCTGACGGGTGGGGAATAGAATTCCCTATTTGTGATATAACCAATGTGAGTCCATTGGATGCCAGGAATAGTTGTTATTTGAGATGTGGCTGAGGTTCACCCTGGAGGAAAGGAGGAACAGGGGTGATATGATACAGACGTTCAAATATTTGAAAGGTATTAATCCGCAAACGAATCTTTTCCGGAGATGGGAAGGCGGTAGAACGAGAGGACATGAAATGAGATTGAAGGGGGGCAGACTCAGGAAAGATGTCAGGAAGTATTTTTTCACGGAGAGGGTGGTGGACGCTTGGAATGCCCTCCCGCGGGAGGTGGTGGAGATGAAAACGGTAACGGAGTTCAAACATGCGTGGGATACGCATTGAGGAATCCTGTGCAGAAGGAATGGATCCTCAGAAGCTTAGCTGAAATTGGGTGGCGGAGCAGTTGGGGGGAAGAGGGGGTGGTGGTTGGGAGGCGAGGATAGGGGAGGACAGACTTATACGGTCTGTACCAGAGCCGGTGATGGGAGGTGGGACTGGTGGTTGGGAGGCGGGAAATACTGCTGGGCAGACTTATATGGTCTGTGCCCTGAAAAGGACAGGTACAAATTCAAGGTAAGGTATACACATATGAGTTTGTCTTGGGCAGACTGGATGGACCATGCAGGTCTTTTTCTGCCGTCATCTACTATGTTACTATATGAGGTTCACTTTTGTAGAAAACCTGTTAAAAAGGATTTCATCGGAAAACATAGTGTGGTTGCTGTGTTAATCTTTTTGAATGTGTAGAAAAAAAAAAGGGTTATAGAGACTGGGATGTTGGTTTAAATGGGAGTTTACACCATGGACCTTTCATCACCTCGAGTGGGAGAAGTATTGAATGAATGGGTTTTCAGTAGTTGCGTGCCCTTACTGGAGTAATGCAAGGCTCTCAAGAAAGTAGGGGGATGTAGGAGTTCAGGTCTCAAGTACTGCAAACAGGTCAGGTGTTCACGACATCCATAATGAATATGCATGAGAGAGATCTGCATGGGGTACTACCTCCATTGTATGAAAATCCTAGCTCATGCATGTTCGTTAGGGGTAAGTCCAAGAAAGCACAAGGGCAGATGATCAGCAAACTCCAAGATGGAAAATATACAAAGCAGATCGTTGAGAAACCAAAATGTTTTTTATTAGTGTAAACCAATTGAAATATGTATACAATAGCCCGACACAGGCCGTGTTTCGCCCAACTGGGCTGCTTCAGGGGCTACACAATAATCCTTCACTATTGAAGTAGAATGATGATAAACAGATGATCGTCTGTATATTCTGTTACAGTCGTTCACATCTTTATCATCATTCTACTTCAATAGTGAAGGATTATTGTGTAGCCCCTGAAGCAGCCCAGTTGGGTGAAACACGCCTGTGTGGGCGAAACACGCCTGTGTGGGCGAAACACGGCCTGTGTTGAGCTATTGTATACATATTTCAATTGGTTTACACTAATAAAATACATTTTGGTTTCTCAACGATCTGCTTTGTATATTTTCCATGTTCGTTAGGGGTATCCTGAAAACCTGACCTGTTTCCAGCACTCAAGGCCTGATCTCCTGCATTCCTGTGACAGGGATTTGGATTTAACTCGCTCCTTTTCAGTAGGAGATTAAGGCAAAGTACATTACCCAATGCCCTATCTCTGGAGCACTTACAATTTGTACCTAAGGGAGGGTTAAATGACTTGCTCAAGACACAGTGAGCTGAATTGGAATTTGAACCTTGACTTCCTTGGTTCACAGCTAATTAATTTAATCATTAGGATACTCTTTCACATGATATTATATGTGTAAAAAGCATTACCAAAGCAGATATTTTACTTATTGGTCAATGTTCTCTGATAAATTTTGTTCAGTTTTCAGTGATAGCTGATGGCTCTTGAAATTTTTTTTTTTTGCAGACGAGCCTTAAACCTGTGGCTGCAGTCCTAGAGGACTGCAAATTAGTCCGGTTTTCTGAATGTCCCTGATTATTATTATTATTTATTGCATTTGTATCCCGCATTCCCCCACCTATTTGCAGGCGCAATGTGGCTTTACATAGATTTGATAGCATTGTCATAGTTGGATATCAGATACAGTTAGTACTGTGTATCGCTTAAGGAAGGGAGAGGGAAGAAGGAAGATAGGTGATAAGGTAGTTTTAGAGGGTGTGCGTTCATAATTGGGTGGACTTAGTGAGGTTATAGGTTTTCATTGTAGGCTTTGTTGAAGAAGAATGTTTTCAGAGATTTTCGAAACATAGTTGTTTCTTTGATTGCTTTCAGGTCTGTAGGTAGTGCATTCCATATCTGCGTGCTCTTGTAAGGGAAGGTAGTGGTGTGCATCAGCTTGTATTTAAGTCCTTTGCAGCTGGGGTAGTGCAGGGTGAGACATTTGCGGGGTGATCTTGTGGCGTTTCTGGGAGGTAGGTCCACGAGGTTGATCATATAGATTGGGGCGTCTGCATGAATGTCTGATGAATATTCCTATCTCTTGGAAAATATGGATTGGACACTGTTGGGTATCCTTATGTTTCATAGTAGTTACTACAAAATTTTCTTGATGTTTTAGTGAGCCCAAGTCCAGCCTGAATGATGCTATTTTGGAATGGGACATTTGCCTCAGATGCTGAAGTCTTCATGCCTAAGTCTTATTTCACTTTAGAAGCCCTCTCATCTGACCGCTGAAAATAATCCTTGGCTTAGTTAATGCCCTGCTTATAGGCCTTGGTGCTAATTCACCGTTATTTAAGTAGCTGAGCCGTATGTTGTAGTGAACTTAAAATCATGAGATCAGGATACGTATTGAGTTGCTGTTCATATCATGGCTTGAGGGTAGTGCATTTTAGCAGGACATCACAATTATAATGCATTGAATATTTTTCCAGTTCAGCTATTTAATTGACCAAGTAGAATTTTAATGCCTTTCTTCCTTTGTAATAATAAATTTATATATAATGTAAAAAAATAGACACATGACTTTCTTTCTTTTTAGAACAAGAATTAGACAAGAGAACCAACAGCAAAGCAATCTCAGTAATGGTGTCCTCAGTTCTGCCTGGCCTGCACTATTCCTTGTTGGAAGCCAAAAAGTTTCAGGGTGAGGTGGAAACGGGCCCTAGCACACTGGTGGAAAAGAACTTCCGAGAGTTTGTTCGGCTTCACAGGACTGGCTCTCTCCCTGTGTGCAGCAATAGGATCCTGATAAACCTTTCCTCGGACCTGTCAGCAGATGACCTAGCACCTTCTGAAACCTGCAGGAAAATGGCACTTCCACGACTCAGATCTTACATTGCAGATCCTAGCAGCTTTGCTTTGGAAGTGTCACAGATGACAAAGGCTTTACAGTCCCCTGCTAAAATGCCTCCATATCCATGCCTTATTGCTAATGGCAGCTGTGAGGCTGTCACCCCACTGACGCCAGTGGGTTCTGCACCAGCTGCGTGGGTCAGAACTGAAGCTGAAAAAGCTGAGGCCCCTAGTGGAAAAAGTCAGCCAAGTCAAGGTAGGAAGAGTAACAACATAAAAGAAACGAGAGATGAACTCAGTCCAAGGAGGGAAAAGAGCAAGAGGAAGGATAGCACAGAGATGCTTATTGGTGCCAAGAGGAGATGGACTTCCCAGACCCTGCCTTCTGCAGTAGAGAGTATTGCAACTCGGAAGGGGACTAGGACAAAAAAGAGCCCATTTTCTTTGTTTTCAAAAAAACCAGCTCAAGCTGCTGCACAAAATACTGATGAAACCACGGTTAAACTTGCCAATATTCAGTACCACACAGAGAAGAAAAGAGGTGAGTGTAAACAAAAGTGAGAAATGTAACAGGTAGAGGATCATGAAGGAAGTGGTGGCAGCAGTAGCTTTCAGTACCAGAATAATGGTATAATGTGTACATGAGTAGGGTGCCTGGAGGGTTGGATGAAGACATTCCCAAATAATGAATAGCCATGGGGCACTGGTGAGAGATGCTAGGGTGAGTGAACTCAGGTTTTCATACTTGTGTGTGTCACAAAATGCCTAGCACCTGGCTGGGGTTAACCCTGCAGCCATCTGGAGAGTCTCCTCCTTCACCTGCTTCTTGTGCTCTACACTAGCACCCTCCTCCCACTGACTGGGTCCCACTCGCCTCTGGGCGAGTCTCCCATTTTCAAGTTATTTCCTGGTGATCTCTAGGTTACTGAGGCCACACTCTCGGGTCCCACAGTTCCTGGAAAGCACCCACAATCCCAACACACAAACCACCAGGATTCTTAGTCCAGGACAACAGAGCCAATAAACTAACAAGGTTTATTGTTGCAGAATTAGAACAGTGAACCATATATAAAAGATTGAAAAGTAACAGCAAATAACAGGTAACTGAATAAGAATCAGTATTGGCTAAACAATTTGTCACCTGAATAGTGCCTGGGAAGCTTCAGGAAATTAACTGCTCAAAAGCCTTGAACAGGGTCCAGGTGTTTACCTCTTTGCTCCCGTACTAAGACTAAAAATTGCCTCACAGCTCAGGTGGGAGAAACTGTCACTTATGTAACAGCTTTACAAAAAAAAAACAACCCAAAAGATGGTCACCATCTGCTGGCCATAAAAGGCAAATGCTCTGGGGAACAAATGTGTCATATATTCACATAAGAAATCACAGACATAAGTCCTTTGTTTCATCACACCTCCCCCCTTTAAGAGAGAACCCCGGACTGTGGCCTCTTCAGTCTGCTGGTTGGGTCTCGACAGTCCAGTGTCATGGCAGTTCTGGTTCTTCCTTCCTGGAGAGTCCATCAGGCATATAGTAAATTCATAGAAACCAAATGGGGTAATAAATGCTGATCGCTCCTGAGCAGAAGCTGTTAGGGGAATCTGCCTGTACCCTTGGCTAAGGTCCACTGTGGCCAGATACTGGGCCCCAGCTAAATAGCAACTCGTTCATCCGGGGCGTCAGATACAGTGCATTCATTAAGCCTCCTGTAACACAGAAGCAGGTTGTGCCATCTTTCTTAGGTATAAGAACTACATGAGAAGCCCTTGGACTATGAGACTTCTTTATAACACCTAGGGCTAGCATCTCATCAGTCTCCTGCTTCATCTGCTTCTCTTCCTCAGCAGATATTCCATAGGCACTCTGCTTCAGTAATTCACTGGCACCAGTGTCTACATTTCCTGGTTTAGTAGAAAACACATCACAACCGTTTGCAATACTGCTTCTGTTTCTGGGTGGGGTTAATTACTCTCCCAGTATAATTTGTTGTGTAGATCCCTCTGGTAACGTTTCTGCTAAGAGGTCAGATATGGGCTCACTATCCTGACACTCTTCTGGTGGGGTGTACACAGCTAACACCATAGCTGTGAGATCTGCGTAGGCTTTTTTTTTTTTCACTTGAAATATCTTTTATTAATGAAGCAACTTACAACATTCAAGACAGTACAGATATGCCAAGTGACCTAAAATATAGGACATCCATATAATATAACAGAAAAGAACAAAACAACAACCCAGTCACCCTTATGGTGAAAATTGAACTATCAACTCCCAATCACTATAAACAAGGGTCTACACCCTCAGCTCTGTCCTACCCCCTTAAATTTGTTCAAGCAAATAATTGCCTCACTTCCCCCTCTAGCCTCCTCTTCCGTTCCTCCCTTCCTACTGCCCCCCTCCCTCCCTCCCTTCCTCCCCCCTCCCCAACTACCACCCGTTGATCTGCATAGGCTTTTAACATATTTACATGAAGGTATGCTGTTTTCTGTCTTGTGTACATCTAGTAGTGCTTTAGAAATGATAGTAGTAGTAGTAGAGAGTCCATGAATATAACACAGTTTGAATCATTGATGTACTGTATGACCTTGTACGGTCCTGTCCAGTTAGCCTGAAGTTTATTCTGACGAACTGGGACTAAAACAAGTACCTGCTGGCCCTCATGAAACTCTCTATTTCGGGCTTTACGATTATACCAGGTCTTTTGCTTAGTTTGGGCTGCCTGTAAATGATCTCTGATAAAGCCCACAAGGTATTCTAATCTCTGCCGCATATTAACTACATATTCAGTTAAGGGGTGTCGGAAGTGTCAACGTTCCCCTCCAAATCTTCTCTTATTAGGTCAAGGGACCCTCTCACCCTCCTGCCATAAAGCAGCTCGAATGGGGAGAACCCTGAAGACTCCTGGGGTACTTCTCTCTATCCAAACAGTAGGTAGATCAAGTACTTTTCCCAGTACTTGGTCTTACTCCACAAAGTCTTTATGCTTTAATGTCCTATTCCTTAGCATCCCTCCGGACCGGCCCAGGATTGGACTGATGGGTTGTGTCCGCCTACCAGTAGGTTGGAGACTGACCGGATCCGGAGGGATTAAAGGAAAGCAAATTAGCAGGTAAGGTCTAATTTCTCCTTAAGTCTCTCCACCAACCCATTAGTTTCAGAGTGATATGCGGTGGTATGGACAGGATTTCACTCCAGTGTGTCCAGATTCTGGATCAGCTCAGACATAAATTGTGTCCCTTGATCTGACCGTATCTCTCACGGATATCCTACCTGGGAAAATTATTTATTTCTAGAAGTGCAGGTGGCAGTTTTCTCTGCTTCTATTGAGGATAAGGCTACCGCTTCAGGATATCTAGTAGCAAAGTCCACCACTGTCAGTATATATCTTTTCCCAATCCGGCTATGGACAGCCCCACTATATCTACAACTATCCTCTGATGAAATGGCTCACTGATAATGGGTAAAGGTTTCAGGGGGCTCGGGGGTGATCTTGGGTCTTACCACTCTTTGGCATGCATCACAGGTTTGATAATAGTCAGCTATGGCTCGTGGCGAACCTATGACACACGCGGCGCCGCCGCAGTGTGGTCCGCCCTCCCTCCTCGCTCCCGGAAACAAATCTTAAAGCCTCCTTTCACGTCGCAGCAAGCAGCAGCAGGGCAGGCCACTCCTTCCTTCCGTGTCCCGCCCTCACCTGACGTAACGTCCGCGAGGGCAGAGCACAGAAGGAAGGAGGAGAGGTCTGCCCTGCTGCTGCTTGCTGCGACGTGAAAGGAGGCTTTAAGGTTCGTTTCCGGGCCCGGTAGCGGGTGGAGGGGGGGCCCAGCGACCTCGGGTGGGCAGCGAATCTCGGGGGGGGGGGGCCCGGGGCAGTGATTTTTCTCGAAGTGACACACCACCCGAGTTATGCTCGGTTTTTTGGCGAATTTTGACACACAAAGCTCAAAAGGTTGCCCATCACTGGTCTAGTGCATGTGCATGTCACCCCCTGATGTCGTGCTAATGGAATGGTCATGTGCAACCTGTAGGAGCTGTTCTCGGTATGCTTTAGGCGCTATAAGCTTTTGGCCTGCTAGGATCAATGGGATCAGTCTCTCCATACAACAAGCCCCCTTTCCATGGGATATGGTCTTTACGAGTGTCAACAGTTGGCTGACCAGCCCTCTGCGGCGGGGCGTCCAGGTCAGGGTCGAAGTGTTGTGCTTCCTGAAAAGCATTTCTTTGACCTATTTCAGTGTCCATAGCTGGTGACTCTGTCAAACCAGGGTCAACAGTCTGATCACTAGGTGTGTCAGGTAAGTCAGGCTGTTCTGTGTACTCACGGTCTCGATCACCTCAGGAGCTAGTTCTGCTGGAAACACTGAAGCGCCTCCTCCTGACTCCTGGTCAGCTGGTTCTACTGGACTGGCTCAGGATCTGGAACTGGAGAGGTGGTCTCTGCTGCTTCCGTTTTTGTTTTTTGTTTTGTGCCGCCTGTGCCTACGGGTCACTATAGCAGAAACGCTGGCTCTGCTATCAAGGGTAATGTTCATTGGACCCATGTTGGTCCCACACAGCATTGGTGCCGGCATGTTTTTCATTATTCCTACTTCTTTGTATCCGGGCTTGGTACCCCAATCCAGGTATACTCAAGCAATGGGTACAGTCTCTCTGGATCCATTGTCTAACACTACATCTGCAGTGCACTCTGGAAGAATATAATCTTTCGACACTAGCTCTGATCATAAGAAAGTCATGCTAGAGCCAAGGTCCGTGAGCCCAGCTACCTGGGTCTGATTGGCAGTTACTGGGGTGCTGTAGTGTTGTAGAAATCCATCTGCTTCCTTTCTTGATGAATGGTTACTAACCTTTTGGACTGTGGTTGCTTCTTAACTCTTCGTGGCAGGGGCATAGCCACGGGTGGACCCAAGCCCACCCACCTTTGCCTGAGGGCCACCCAGAGATGGTGCACCCGGCCACCCACAATCCATCATCGCTCGCTGCCTTTCCTTCAGGTCTGGGATTGCTGCCGTTTCCTTCTCCTTCCCCGTCACCACTGCAGTGCTTGCAGCGTACATTTTCTGACCGTCCCGTGATTCACACAGGCGCTCGAGAGTCCTTCCCTCTGCTGCATCCGGCCCTTTCTGACGTAACTTCCTGTTTATGTGAGGGCCAGATGCGGCAGAGGGAAGGCCCCAGACTGCCTGTGTTAAATGTAAGCTGCATGCACTGCAGTGGTGGTGGGGGAAAGAGATTGATGATGGATTAAAAGGCAGAGGTGTGCTGTCCTTTCTGGGAGGAGGTGGGGGTGTTTCAGGGAATCAAGAGGTGTGCTGGATATTCTGGGAGGAGGAGGGGGCTGCAGGGAATGGTGTGCTGGATTTCTGGGAATAGAGGGGCTACAGGGAAAGTAGAAGTTTACTGGATTTTCTAGTGGGGGGGGGGGTGGCTGCAGGGAAGGGAGAGTTGTGCTGGAATTTGGGGGGATGAACAAGTTTCTTTTACACACTGTTATAAGATTAATGCAATCTGTAACTGACAAAGTGCACTCTATAGTCCTTTAGTGACAAAAATCACTACTTTCAAATAATTTCCCAAATGTAGGTGCCAGAAATAAGATTTATTTGCCTCTATTTGATATAGAAGAAATTGGGAATCTAGTTTTGTCTGTCTAGTAGCTTTTGAAAATTCAGCAAGTACTTCAAAGTAGTAAATTTACAACAAATCTGAGAAAATAGTTCTTTACTCAACATGTAATTAAACACTGGAATTCGTTGCCAGAGAATGTGGTAAAAAGCAGTTAGATTAGTAGGTTTAAAAAAGGTTTGTATAGCTTCCTAAAAGAAAAGTCCATAAGCCATTATTAAGATGGACTTGGGAAAATCCACTGCTTCCTTCTAGGATAAGCAGAATAAAATGTATTGTACTGTTTTGGGATCTTGCCAGGTACTTGTGACCTGGATTGGCCACTGTTGAAAACAGGATGCTGGGGCTTGATGGACCTTCGGTCTGTCCCACTATGGCAACGCTTGTGTTCCTCCCCCCCATAGTCTGGCATCTTCACCCCCCTCCCTTACACACACACCATGAAGCGCACACCAGCATTAAATATAAAACCTTCTGTATTTTAATGTCCTGGGCACTGCAGAGCCCACCTTCACCCAGAAACTCACCTACATTAAATATAAAACTTTTTTTTTTTTTTAAATTTTAACCTGAGCACTGCAAAACCTATCCCCACACAAAAACCCACCAACATGAAAAAAATATACAACTTTTTTTTTTTAAATTTTCACCTGGGCACTGAGCCCACCCCCACCCAGAAATCAACCATCATTAAAATTTATTGTTAGTGGTTTCTGGGTGAGGGTGGGCTCTTCACTGCCTAGGGGGGAAAAAAGGTATATTTAATGATTTAAATATAACATTTTTTCACTTAGGTAGTGAAGAGCCCCACCCCCACCCAGAAGCCCACCACCAGCACTACACTGTACATGTTAAAAATATATATATATATATGTTTATTGTACCTGGGAAGCTGGGCTTCAGTTTCCCAAATTTGTGTGCACGTGGTGCGGGTGCAGACTCGGAGCACTGCAGACTGTGCTCCACGTGCTGGCTTCTTTGCCTGTTGTGGTGCCGCGGGGGTGTGCTGGGGGCTGAACTGAAGACTGGTCCAGCGAGGGCTAACATATTCCCCAGCTACTGCTGGCACAGTAGAGGAACCCTGGCACTGGTGGCAGACTTTTCCAGCGGTGCTGGCATGCGTGCCGTGAGGGCGCTAGAGGGGGTGAGGCTGACCGACAGTCGGAGTGAGAGCAGCAGCAGAGCACAGTGGAGTGGCACTAGAGCAGCTGACTTCCTGATCTGGAGCGGACTCGCACTAAAAAAAAAAAAATTAGGCAGGTAGGAGTGGAAGACTGGAGAGCTGTTTTGCTGCCGTCTGCCTAAATGCATGTGGCTGAGCTGCAACCTAACTGGCACCTATAAGGACAAACTGGGTGGGCCTGAGTCGTAATTTCCACCCAGGCCCACCCATAGTAGCTACGCACCTGGTGTGTTTGGTAAAGCTTGCCTAGGGAGAACAGGTAACTAGAACAGGAGTTTCCTATGTGAGAGGGCGAGCTAGCAAGGTTTGGGAACACCATAGAGGCAAGGTGGTGAAGGCCAGTGGAGAAGATAAGGTGACCTCTGCCAGCTAGAGTGTGGACACAGAGATTGTCATGGAAGACACGCTCCCCCCCCCCCCCCCCCCACTAAACTTTGGAATTGTGTGTTTGGTGCTTGAGCACCTCAGTATTGAGAATTCTCCTTCACCCTCCCCCCCCCTCCCCCCAAACATTTTGAAAAGCTGGCTCCTATGGCTATTGAGGATATGTGTGTCATTTGGGCATGTCCTCAGGGGTACTAGATATATAAAAAGAGGGAAAAGGAGAGGGTATGATTGCATATTTTATAGCACATTCACAGAAAATGTTCTTTTGTTAATGTTAGCAATTACTGTATAAAATGAGATCAGATCAAATCCAACTATATAAATGAAGAGTGACCGACGTGCCGCGCATGTGCAGAACAGCGCAGCACGTCACAGATCTATCCCGAGTCCCGACGTTGTTAGAGGCAGTAACAGTGGCACATAGAGGCAGGACCAGTGGATCAACGGCAGTCTGTAACAAACGCCCAACCCGCCTGCCCGGTCCGTCATTGCCACTCAGCGATTCTCCTCTCTCCCATCCCCCCCCCCCACCTCCAGGCACTCACCGAGTCTCTGTTCACTCCTTTGAAAGCCCTGCCGTCTGGACCTTCCCTCCAGGTTGTTCCTCAAGTCCTGCCCTCGCAGAAAGAGAAAATGATGTCAGAGGCGGGATCAGAGGAACAAACTTCGAAGGGAAGGAGAATCGGTGGGTGCCTGGGGGGGGACAGGGGGAGAGAGGAGAATCGCTGGGTGGCTGGAGAGGGGGCAGGGGAGAGAGGAGAATGCGGGGTGCTGGCGAGGGGGGGGCAGGGGAGAGAGGAGAATAGCGGGGTGCTGGAGAGGGGGGGGCAGGGGGAGAGGAGAATTGCTGGGTGGCTACAGGGGGGGTACACACTCTCTGTCTCTCAACTCAGTCTCACACACTTTGTCTCTCTCACACACACATATACACACACTCTGTCTCTCTCAACTCACACTCTCTTGCACACAGACGCACACACACACACACTTTATGTCTCTCTTCACACCTCCACACATACACATTCTCACTCTCACACTCTCTCACACAGACGCACACACACACACTTTCTCTCTCACACACACATATACACACTCTCAATTTCTCTCTCTCTCTTAACTCACTCTCACACTGTCTCTTTCACACAGACGCACACACACACACTTTCTCTGTCTCTCTCATACTCACTCTCACACACACATGCACACACACACACGTTCTCTGTCTCTCTCATACTCACTCTCACACACACATGCACACACACACACGTTCTCTGTCTCTCTCTCACACACATATACACACTCTCACTCTCTCTCTCTTTACATTTCAGAAATAAAACATATTGCCCGTTTGGCTATTTCATTACATTACGCACAACAGAAATGTCGCCCGTTGTAACGGGCTTTACGGCTTGTATTAAATAAAATAGTGTAACATGGTGTTGACGGGGAAATAGACTTCCTGTTCTTTCCTCTCTTTAGGTGCTGAGGTGCTGACGGCGGAGTTTGTGCAGCACACGAAGCCAGAAATTTCCACCAATGGAGGCACATCATGTGAAGATAGGTCTTCAGGGCTAAGCATCAAAAAGCCAAAGGAGACACAGAAACCATCCAGCAAAAAAGTCTCACACAGCAATAAAAGGATAACCAGAACAATGAAAAGCCAAGCTAAAGGGAAAAAGCAACCCATTGTTAGGAAGCAGGTAGAACCAGGTAAGACAGCTGTTCCTCGTGTGCACATTTCTTTTATGATTAGAGTACTGTTACTACTACTTATTTCTATAGTGACTAGCCGTTGAGCCCGTAAAAACGGGCTAGTAAATGAAGGGGGGGGTTGAAAGACCCCCCCCCCGGATAGGTTGCTGCCGCCGCCCCTTCCCCCCGGGGTCGCCGCCGCCGCCCCCCCTCCCCCCGGAGTCCCCTCCGCCACCCCTCCACCCGGGCCGGGTACCTGGCTTCACTATTCAAACCACCGGAACGCAGCACACAGCTCATCTGAGCTGCCGTCGGCCTTCCTTCTTCTCTGCGTGCGTTCCGCCCTCGTGTGACGTAACGTCGGCGAGGGCGGGACACAGGCAGGTAAGGAAGGCCAAGGGCAGCTCAGATGAGCTGTGTGCTGCGTTCCGGCGGTTTGAATAGTGAAGCCAGGTACCCGGGCCGGGTGGAGGGTGGGTGGCGGCGGCGACGACTCCGGGTGAGTGGGGGGAGCGGTAGCGGCAACCCTGGGGGGGGGGGGGGGGGGGGAGAGCGGTGGCGACATCGGTTCCCTCACGCGCAGGTGCGCAGGTTCCCTCTCTGTCACGCCCCCGTCATCACGTATTGACGCGGGGGCGGGACAGAGAGGGTCTCTACTGTGCATTTGCGAGTGAGTATGCCTCTTGCCATTTATATGTTTGATACAAGATGTACACAACACGCAAGAAACAGAGTTTAGCCTATTCAGGATGGACAAAAGGGATAAATAAGAGATCAGGGAGTTTTTTTTAATTATGGGACTGATTAAAGAACAACATTAGACAGGTAAATAAGGGGTTAAGAGTTAAAAACAACCTCCAAAAGGTGGGTTTTCGGCCTGGATTTGAACAAGGCCAGAGACGGAGCTTGATGTACTGACTCAGGAAGTCTGTTCAGGCGTGTGGTGCAGCAAGATGAAAGGAACAGAGTCTGGAGTTGGTGGTGGAGGGAAAGGGCACAGATAAGAGTAACTTACCCGATGAACTGAGTTCTCTGAGAAGAGGGTGTAGGGAGAAAAGAAAGGAGAGATACAGAGGAGCTGTAGAATGAACGTACTTGTGGAACCAAACTAGGGAACTGTTTAGGATAGTGAAGAAATTGGCAGGATGTATATAAAAAGGAAGGAGTGGTTGGATCCAGATTTTATTCTGCTCAGTATTGAGTACTAAGGTGTAGATTTTAAGGAGAGGATGTAAGGAGGGAAAGAGAAGAAGATGAATAGTGGGGAATTGGTGGGGGGGGGGGGGGGGGGGAGGAGCAAAGCAGGGAGTGTTGAGTGCTTTGAATTGGATGTTAAAGAAAGTTTTAAGGTAATTAAGGTGAGTGCTCATTCTTTTTTGTGACATATCTTTCTGAGTTGATGTTGCGTTCGATTTGGAGAATTATGGAGGTATCCTTTAGGAGGGAAAGGTCTCTTGTCAGTTTCCTCTGAAGAAAGAATCCCTCAACCCAGACTTGGGAGCTAGCTACTGTCCATTCTCCAATTTCCCTTTTTTGGTGAAAATGTTTGAAACGTTGGTGGTGATACAGTTGAAGTGTTGGAGGAGAATTGGAGATTGATCCCTTTCAGGCAGGATTTAGGGTGGGGCATAGCATTGAAATCACTGATGGCCTTAATGGATGAGGTACTTGAGTAACATAGGCAGCCGAGACCCCTCGGGCCCCTTGCTTACTGCATTTACCCTTCACTGAATAAAGACTTCACACATGTTATTTGTTGATTTGGCACAACTTGGCCGCAGCTTTATTTAATTACCACAACATATCTTAACCCTGGGCATAACCAAGCCACTTTCAGCCTCAGGCTCAATAACCCCCAAGCTGAGTTCGCCGCACTAACAAGACTGGCTAATCTTGAACAGGGCCCCCCCGCCGCACAGCAAGGGAGCTGTATGGTAACCGCAGCTGCTAGCTGCCTAGCAAAATGTTAACCGGCTTTGGTACCCCGGCCAAGCTGCGACAATTTCTACTTGTGTACATCATGCTTTACTGGGGAGGGGGGGATGGGTGCACACAGCTGGCCGTGGCGACCAGAAGAGGTCGACCTGGCTCTCAGCATGGGCTTTTAAGCCCCTCCGAGGCTCCTCCTGTTGCCCAGCGGGGGAGCCTCTGGCGATGGGGGCTTGTCCCTTCCCTCACCTCGCTCGCCCCCCGCTGGGCTTGGTGCGCATGCCCGTCGGGGCACGGCGCCACGTTATTTTTGGCTCCGTGAACCCTATGGGGCACTGCACCTTGCATGTATTTGAGTAGAGGAGAGAGGTTGAATGTGGTGCTATTACATTTGACCAGTACCTTTAATTTAGTTTAGTTTAGTTTGGTCTTTTTTATTTATGATCTTTTTTTGAAGGGACATGGGGAAGTAAGTTTTTTGCCTTGGAGTAAAGGAGTTGCCTAATGGTTAGTGCAGTGGACTGAGAACCTGGGGAGCTGGGTTCAAGTCCAACTGCAGCTCCTTGTGACTTCGGGCAAGTCACTTACTACCCTCCATTGCCCCAGGTATAAAAACTTAAGATTGTGAGCTCACTAGAAGCCGAGAAATTACCTGCATATAATAAAAATATAAACCACTTTGATTGAATCAGTAAAAAAGACACATCAGATTAAAAAATGGGTCAGATTGAACCAGGACTCAAAAGAAATAAGCCTCCCCCCATTGAAAAAAATGGTCCAATGCATGCCTGGGGGAGGAGGAGTTTCAGCTTCTGTAGTAAAGAAACTGCTTCTGAAGTTAGCTAGCAAAACCCAGTGAAATTTTCCCACTAGCCCACTGGCTTTTGCGAGATGTTTTCAGTCCCCCCTCCCCCCTCAGGTGACTGACATTGGTACAATTAAAGACATTCCGTTTGATTAGGATGAGCTGGGAAGCCTGAATCCTAATGTAAGCATTAGAAGTACCTCATTTTTGCTTTTTGTTAATTAGTTAATTTCTCTTCAGAGGACATGTAACTGAAGTGCTCTGCAGCTTGCCTTTTGTTATCTCTTGGCCACGCCTGCGATTTGGTACAATGTTAACTTTTGAAAGTGTCCAAGGAAACGGGAGGGGAGAGAGCAAGGACTAGACGGAAAATCAGCACAATCAGAAATGTACAATAGAAGTGAAGGTTAGGCTTGCCAACTAGATCCAGATTCGCCCAATGGGGTTGATCCAGTCCTGGGCTTACCCCAGTGCATGCAGGGACTTGTGGTCTTGCTTTTTTCTTAGGGAATCCCAATGGGGAAATCAAAACCACAAGTCCCTGCATGCAGTAGGTTAAGTCCAGGGGTGTCAACCCCGTTGGGCAAATCTGGATCTAGTTGGCAATCCTAATGCAGGTTGTGTATATGGTTTAACTTTTTTATTGATGTCACATCTACAACATTTAAGCATCAATTACAATCACCAAAATGTTATCTCTAAAGTCAATAGCACAACCTTTGTTAAAGTAACATCAAACTTTTACATAGTCTTTTTGCAGGTTGTGTATAAAAAGTATGCATGTTTTAAGTAAAGTCCTTAATTTATTTATTTATTTATTTACTAGTAAAAAAAAGGCCCTTTTCTGACACAAATGAAACAGGCACTAGCAAGGTTTTCCTCGGAGTGTGTATGTTTGAGAGAGTGTATGTGAGAGTGACTGTGTGTGAGATAGTGAATGTGTGAGTGTGTGTGTGTGTGTGAGAGAGAGAGAGAGTCTGGGTGCGAGTGTGTGTGTGTGAGAATGAGAGTGTGTGCAAGTGCGTATGTGAGACAGTGTGAGAGAGAGAGAGTGTGTTTCACACAGATAGTGTGTGTGAGACACAGACTCTCTGTGAGACTGAGTGTATCAGACCAAGAGAACGTGTGCGTGACTGTGTGACACATAGAGTGAATGTGATAGCGTGAGACATAGAATGTGTGAGAGGCAGTGTGTGAGAGTGAGAGAAAGACATTGACTGTGAGAGAGAGAGAGTGTGTGTGACAGAGATACCTCCCCCCCCCCTCTCTGGTGTCAGCCCCCCCCCTCTCTTTGGTGTCTGAGCATTACTGTGCAGGACGCTGAGCTCTGCCTATGCGTCAAGGAACTGACCAATCCTATTTAATAGAATGCACCTCCAACATTCTGAAGCCGAGAAACCTCGTGTGGTTGTTCACTTCTGCTTGTGACGAACCCGGAAGTACGTGATATCAATTCAGGAGATGGATACAGAGAGCAGGAATGCCTCAGCCATGCAGTCAGCTTCAGAATGTTGGAGATGCGTTTTATTATATAGGATAGCATTTATACCCCGCTCGATAGCAGGTTCAGTGCGGCTTACAAGGTATGGTACAGAGTATCACAGAGATAACCCAGTTATAGAGACTAGGACAGTAGGACGATACGATACATGGGGGAGAGGATTGGAATTTGGGCGGTGCTAGTGATGTGGATGTGGATTAGGTTTAAGAATCAAGTTGGGTTGTTAGGGTAGGCTTGTTTGAAGAGGTATGTTTTCAGCAGCTTCCGGAAGGGTTAGATGTTCATTGGTTGTTCGGATGTGTAACTATCGTAATACATTTACATTTATTAACATTTATAATTGATTTTCTTTTTGTTCTACAGCCAGAAAAGCAACTTTTGGTAGCCTACGAAAGGAAATTTTATCTGACAGTCGAGCTGCTTCTGTTGACGTAAATAATTCTACCAAGCAAAGCTCCATGACGACAGTAAAGCCAGCATCTGAGAGAAGTAGCAAACAGAATAAAAGTGTTATGGCTCAGGCCACGTCCAGAAGTGTTAACAGTCACAGCAAGAGCGAATCTACTGTGGCCCAGGCCTCTCCAACAAAAAGTGACTTTTACAACCAAAGTAGTGTTACGCTAGCCCAGGACTCCTCCAGCAAGAATGATGGGTCCAAAAACACGCTTGGCATGGTGCTGGACTTGACAAGTGTGGGAAGTGAAGTGCAAGAAGAAAGCAGTGGTGCCCCCAGGGAAAACTATGAATCCCATGCTCTAAATCTTTTAGCAGATCTGGCCCTGAGTTCAGTGACATCTAGCACTGCGCCATCTGTTGTCAGAGACGACGGTGTGCTGCCCGTTAAATCCACAGAACATAGTGGGTCTCCCAAGGAGAAGCCTGTCAGAACTCTTTCTGACCATGAATATCATCGAATTGATAAACCGCGCAAGGGAGGCTATCTCGCATCTAGCAAGTCCCCTTCAGCAGCCCATCGACATGGACTGAAACAAAACATTGCTTTCTGTGCCCTAGAAAAGAAAGGCACCTCTCTTGTGACATTAGAAAATTCTCTTTCCAGTGCGGTTTCCCCCATTTCTCTTGAGCACTCATATACCCTGCCCTTCCTGGACCATTCCAAAAAATACGATTTCTCAAAGGGGACACAGAATTCTAGTAAATACAAAGTTCATAACATTAAAGCAGGCTCTGCTGTGTTTGGAAGGGTCATGCCCTTTCGACGACAGCAGAGCATTGCTCATGCACGCTTGAACAGAAAGCTCAGAAGATGTTTCAGTGATCCAGATCAGAAGACTGGCTCACCCCAGTCACGCACTGTGCAGAAAACAAATGAAACATTTAAGGTGACGTGTACGTGGGAAGCAGAGTATCTTTTCGACCTAGACAGCAAATACACTACTGATCCTTTGGAGAAAACAGTGAATCGTGCTTTGCATGGGTAAGTCTGAACCCCAAAGTTAAATGTGTCTAGTAGAGTTGCATTGATGGGTCACATGACATGCTTGGTTAGTGCAGTGGGCTGAGAACCTGGGAGACTGGGTTTGGTTCCCACTGCAGCTTCCTGTGACCCTGGGAAATTACTTAATCCTCTATTGCTCCAGGTACAAGAAAAGAAAATAGAAGTGAGCCCTCTAGGGACGGAGAAAATACCTGCATATAATAAATGTAAACCACTTTGGTTGTACTACAGAAAGTCAATATAACAAATCCCTTTATCCTTACCCTTACCCTCACCCTCATTCTGATGTTCTCATGCTTTTATGAAAGTGCTAAACCCCTACGAGAAAAGCTACACTGGCTCCCACTCAAAGAACGCATTACGTTCAAAATATGTACCCTAGTTCACAAAATCATTCACGGAGATGCCCCAGCCTACATGTCAGACCTGATAGACTTACCAGCCAGGAAAGCTAAAAGATCATCCCGCACATTCCTTAATCTTCACTTCCCGAACTGCAAAGGTCTAAAATACAAACTAACGCATGCGTCTAACTTTTCCTACTTGAGCGCACAGTTATGGAACGCACTGCCGCACAACATAAAAACGACTTACGAACGAATTAACTTCCGCAAACTACTGAAGACCCATCTCTTTAATAAAGCACGCCACAAAGATCAACAAATGTGAATTTACACAACTACGCAACATAGATTCAGAACTGTCTTACAGTATCTGCTTGTTATAGTACTAGTGGAGGAGTGGCTTAGTGGTTAGGGTGGTGGACATTGGTCCTGAGGAACTGAGTTCGATTCCCGGCACAGGCAGCTCCTTGTGACTCTGGGCAAGTCACTTAACCCTCCGTTGCCCGCCGCATTGAGCCTGCCATGAGTGGGAAAGCGCGGGGTACAAATGTAACAAAAAATAAAATACTACCGAATTATACTATTATCATGTTACCCAATATCCTTATGTTACACTAATGCCAATTTTCTAATCTATTTCCACCATTCTTGTTATATTGTAAGCCACATTGAGCCTGCAAAGAGGTGGGAAAATGTGGGATACAAATGCAATAAATAAATACATTAGAGCCTTAGATACCATCTCTTCTATGGTCCTTACATCCTTTTCCTTCATCTTGATTTACTCTTTTTTTTTTTTCTTATTCATGCTCAGTTACAATTTTTCATCATTTAGAGTTACTACACGTTTGAGCAACTGCAGGTGCTGCCCTATAACTGTAATGTTTATATATTGTAAGTCACTTTGAACCTGAGTTTCACTTGGGCTAATGTGGGATAGAAATGCCACAAATAAGATTACAGGACCAGTCACTTTCATGAGCTACATGGAGAGGTGTGGTAGCCGTGTTAGTCCACTCTTAAAGGTTATCAATAGAAATCAAACAAAATAAAACATGGAAAAGAAAATAAGATGATACCTTTTTTATTGGACATAACTTAATACATTTCTTGATTAGCTTTCGAAGGTTGCCCTTCTTCTACATGGAATCTTGCTAGTCTTTGAGATTCTACTTGGAATGTTGCTACTCTTTGGGATTCTACATGGAATGTTGCTACTCTTTGGGGTTCTACCTGTTAAATAGAGAGGTGTGGTAGCCGTGTTAGTCCACTCTTAAGGTTATCAATAGAAATCAAACAAAATAAAACATGGAAAAGAAAATAAGATGATACCTTTTTTATTGGACATAACTTAATACATTTCTTGATTAGCTTTCGAAGGTTGCCCTTCTTCTACATGGAATCTTGCTACTCTTTGGGATTCTACATGGAATGTTGCTACTCTTTGGGGTTCTACCTGTTAAATAGAGAGGTGTGGTAGCCGTGTTAGTCCACTCTTAAGGTTATCAATAGAAATCAAACAAAATAAAACATGGAAAAGAAAATAAGATGATACCTTTTTTATTGGACATAGCCTAATACATTTCTTGATTAGCTTTCGGCCAGGGAAGCCCCCCCCCCCTTCTCTCTCCCCTCCCTTATCCCTACAGCCAGATGGACATAGTCCCTCCTCCTCAGTCTAGGGTCAGTCCTCCTCCTCCTCAGTCCACGGTCAGTCCTCCTCCTCCTCCTCAGTCCACGGTCAGCCCCCCCCCCCCTTCCCTTCTTCCCAGAGCTAGGACCAGCTCTTTCTCTTCAGGCCAGGAGTGTGGTATCCGTGTTAGTCCACTCTTAAGGTTATCAATAGAAATCAAACAAAATAAAACATGGGAAAGAAAATAAGATGATACCTTTTTTATTGGACATAACTTAATACATTTCTTGATTAGCTTTCGAAGGTTGCCCTTCTTCTACATGGAATCTTGCTAGTCTTTGGGGTTCTACATGGAATCTTGCTACTCTTTGGGATTCTACATGGAATGTTGCTACTCTTTGGGGTTCTACATGTTAAATAGAGAGGTGTGGTAGCCGTGTTAGTCCACTCTTAAGGTTATCAATAGAAATCAAACAAAATAAAACATGGAAAAGAAAATAAGATGATACCTTTTTTATTGGACATAACTTAATACATTTCTTGATTAGCTTTCGAAGGTTGCCCTTCTTCGTCAGATCGGAAATAAGCAAATGTGTTAGCAGATAGTATATATAAGAGAAACATCAAAGCATTACTTTGACAGTCTGACAGAGTGGGAGGGTGGGGGTATGCATGGGGACATCAAAGCATTTCATTGATATTCTAACAGGATGGGTGTTGGTAGGTGAGAGGAAGGTAATAAATAGAGAAATAAACACAGTTTTATGGTTTATAATGGGCTAGAAAACTCAGATGTGCTATGTGAAAATAGGCCTGGAAGTAGTGTAGTGAAAAAAAAACATTAGAAATGTGCCCCCCCCCCCCCCCCCCACCCTTCAGTAAAAGGTTTGGCTCTTAAATTTTAGGAGTGCTGTTGTTCAGTGTGGTTATAATGTTCTTATTGCATACTAATTGTTTAGTACACACTTAATCAAAATAGTGAACACCCAAATGCAATTTCGCACACATGAAAAAAATGAGTGCACTCTACAATGGAGGGACATAAAAATGAAGTGGTAAACCACATACAACAGAAAAATGAAAACATTTTAGCAGCATACCTCTATTACATTTCTGTGTCCTTTTCCCAAGTCAAATTTTTCTTTGTGATCAATAAAAAGGAAAGCCTCCATTATATGAACTGTATGCTGTAATATGTGACCATCTCTGGGAAAAGGTGACTAAAGTCGCAGATCCAAAATGTTGAGAGTGGCCACTTTTTCACGTCACGGGTACAACAAGCAGTCTGTAAAAGTTACACCTTTGAATTTTGTTTAACTTTTTTTTTTTTTTTTTTTTTTTTTCACATCAAAGGTTGGGGTTTGGACTGTTGAATTCTGTTAGAGCAAACAAGTTGTAATGCATTTAAACTTTTTTTTTTTTTTCTGGAGACTTTGGTCACCTTTTCCCCAGAGATGGTCACATATATTAGGGATGTTCAGAGGGAATATTTTTGTTGTACTCTCTTTTTTTTTTGGGTGGGGGGGAGGGAGAGAGAGAGAGAAGAAGGGTCATTAAATAAGGAATTAATCACAGTTTTGAAAAGAGATTGTCATTCTTTAATTTTCTAGGCCCTGGGATCCTGATTTGCCTGATAATGTGGAAGAAGTGAAGCTTATACTTCACACTTGGGTAGCACTGTTTTACAACAAGCCCAGTAAGGCCCTGAGCAGTGCATCAAGAAAAGTTGTAGAACATATCAACCCTGCAAAATTTGTATCCATAAACAGCACCTTGGATCCCTGTGAGCTCCTGGAAGAAGATAATAGATCCCCAAACTCCACAGAAGCCTGTGCAGATTCACCGTCAGAAGCTACAGATAACTCCTGCAGAACCAATAACCGTATCCTGCCCTTCAGTTGCAGCCCTCTCTTCTGCAGTAAATCAGCCACTCAAGATTTCTTGCAAACTGGCAAGAAAGAAGACAGTATCAACATGTTTTTGAAGAAACGTAAAGGGCAGCACACTGTCTCTTCAGATGCATGCAGCAATATTGTCTCTGATTATCCTGATAAGGTGAGATGGGCAGTGCCGTAGCGAGGGCTAATGATACCCGGGGCGGGTCGCCGCTGCGCACCCCCCCCCCCCCCCCGGGTGCAGCACGGCGCAACCCCCCCCCCCCCCCCCCGGACCGCATTCTTAACCTGTGGGAGGGCCGATCCGCTCCGAGTGCATGTCGCTCGGAGCTGCGTCGGCCCCGCTGGTTCCCTGCTCTCTCTGCCCCGGAACAGGAAGTAACCTGTTCCGGGGCAGAGAGAGCAGGGAACCAGCAGGGCCAGCATCCCCCCCCCCCCCCCCCAAGCGCGTGCACCCAGGGCGGACCGCCCCTCCCGCCCCCCCACCCCCTTCCTACGCCACTGGAGATGGGTTAGACTATATTGCTCAATCATCTCAGTACTAATCAACTTTTGTCTGAATTCCCAAGATGGTTTCTTAAGCAGAGTTCATTAATAGCCTGTAGGTTGTACTATCACCTTGTTTGCCTAGCTGAACTGTTGGTGGTATCTGTCAACCAATGAACTATTTATTTAATTTACAAATTGTATATATGACCTTATTGGCCGATAGCCATCTAATGCAGTTTATAAAATAAACATAAAATAAAACAACAAGCAGGACAGATAAAATATTAAAGCATATATATCTACCTGTCCTTCCCCAACTACGGTCAAGTTATAGTACCTCGTAGGTATATAACTAAGGATCCAACTTACATGTGGTGGTGGTGAGGAGCTTGTTCTTCCCACGACTTCCTGACTTTTAGGTATTCATCATTTGGTGAAATTTATTAAATAGCTCTTCACTGTATGTATTTTTTAGCATTTGGGGGTAGTTATATTATGTGTCAACATTTTTTATTGATGATTTCACCTGGTAACACATCCATTAGAGTACATACATAACAAGTTGTAAAACTGTCGGTCTTATGTACATTAATCTTAAGTTGCTATCATCAGTTTTTGTTTTTGTAACAGTACCCTCTCTTATCCCCCCTCCCCCCTTACTACCTTCACTTTTGCCACGCGCACTGAAAGAAAGCATGTTACATTAAACTCAAAGCGTAATTTCCAATAGTAACACCTTACGTTATTCCGTGATCGAACCCCCTTGTTACTATTAGCATTTGGGGGTAGTTTTATAAAGCATTTGTCTTGTATAAAGCATACACACAGGAAACGGCTTTTAAATTGCACATTCAGCTACACATTCTGAGGATCACAGATATGTTGATGCAGACTGCAGGTAGGTATTGTTGAAGATGTAGTTTTGGCATACCTGTGAAGTATACGCATACTTTGTAAAATACACATGTTCCTGTACGTGGAACACTTGAAAATTTGCACCTACCTTGGAGCAGGTATAACTTTGTGCTGGAGCATTTCTGAGCAATGGGATTATTTTTGTTGCATATTTACATTTTATGTAGGTATCCTGTGATCACTTACAACTTGTTTATTGACTTATTTCTGTTGGGAAGCATTTCCATTGAGTTACAAACACATTTTTGGGAGAATTAAATGGGAAAAACCAAAGTGTACGGTATTATTGTACCAGTAGAATAAAACTTTCATTTCTAACTTTGCAATTTCAGGTTAACGGACATGAAATTGAACAGGAAGAAGCATCTTTGAGTGTTGAGGAAAGTTGTAAGAACGTATCTTCCAGTAATGAATGTGCAGATGGAAGTAGTACACCCCGGGTACTTCCTAGCAGTGAATCGAGCTCGGTACCAAATACTGCAGACATGAGCTTCAATGAAACTTCACAGAACAACAGATGTACTTCACAGCCTGAATTCTCTGAAGATGTGACCATTGAAGAACATGTGATTGATGATATAATTTTTGTTTCTGAAAACGATAGTACCACAAATGAGGTGACTGTATCCTTAAAGGATAATGAAGAGGGGTGTAGGAGTGGTGGTAATAGAGAGAGACTACGTGATTGTGAAGAACATCAGACAGAGGGTGAAATTGTACACCAAGAACAGATAGCCTCAAATGAATCAATAGTCTGTAAAGAAGATGGTAGCAATTTGGATGATAAAAATCTGGCTTTAGAGCACATTAGTGATGTACATACCCAGGAAGTTGTCATACTTGAACAGAACAAATTAGATGCCAACAAATCACTTCATCCGAATGACTTATCTCAGGCAGCATTGTCATCTGCCTGCCATAACAATCAAGAAGCTTCCCACAAGGTCTTGCAAACTTTGACTGAATTAGGAAAGCAACAGGAGCTCAGTGACATAATGCATTTTGAAAATATGAAATCAGTACAAATTGACACAATGCATAATAAGAGCACCGAGACCTCCCTGGAGGATTCTAGGTACAGTTCCGTTGATCAGATCAGCAAGACAAACCAAGTGCATGACACAACCATAGCTCAAGAACCTGGGAATTCTGTGACAGCACTGACCAACGAATATTCCACAGCAAGTGAACATGATACTCTGGGTCCTAGAAATTCAAATATAACCAACTCTGTATCAAACAAGAGCTTCCTTTGTAGTGAAGGGGTGAATACTGTAGAGGAAACGCTAGTGTGTGCTGGTGAAAAAAATGAGTCCAGAGCAGAAAAAAGTGGAAACAGTAATGCCTCTCTTTCTAAATTTGCAGAATCACCATATGTATCACCAGTACATGCTAGAGAAGCATTAGCGAAAGTTGATTCCACCCAGAATAACTTTCTGGGCAGTAGACTTGATTGCACACCTATGGAAAATGAAGATGTCTGCTCTAAAAAGGATGAATCGCTGTGTATCTCTGACCAAACCCTACAAATTAGTGAAGGTGAACAGAGAAGTTCCTTTAGTGATGTGTCAGAGCTCCATCTCGTTTCATTAGAAAAGCTTGAAAATGATTTCTTGCTGAACAAAACCAGAACCTCTGACCAGAAAAATAAGATGGATGGTAAACAAACAAACATGGACTCAGATAAAAAAGAGACCAGTTTTCAGGACATCTCATCCCATGGTGATGATAAAATACACAATGAAAGTGATACCATAGATCAAGAGCATGAAATAGCTTTGGTTGAGACCATAGAATTGTTGAAGAATGACATAAAGAGTGTTAGTATTCCATCGAATAAACCTATCAACTGTGAAAGTGCAAACTTTAGAAACTCAATTTGCATCTCTGAAGGAGAGGAAACAAATCATATATGTGATGAAATTCATGAAGAACTTGCAGAGGAGTCTCCAGTAAACACGGAAGACATTGTTCCTATGAACTCAAAATTCATGTCTGAAGAAGCAGGAAAAACAAAGCAAAAGAGTTGTGAAAATGTTATACCTGAGGCAATGGAAGCCGAGAGCAGTGAGACCACTGGAGGTGAGTTTACTGTCAACATGAGAGGTATCACCCTTATGAACTCAGTGTGTGCACCTAAAGATACACAACAGAAGAGCTCTGTGTGCAAAATGGAAGAACTACAGAGTGAGCAACTCCTCACAGAAAAGCCTGAAATCAACCTGGGAAATGTTAGTCCTTTGAGCTCGGTGTGTGCTTCTGAACGTGAGCAAAACACTGTGGATGTATGCCATGAGAGCTCTATTTGCAAAATGGTAGAACTACAGAGTGAACAACAACTCACAGAAGAGCCTACAATCAGCCTCGGAAATATTACTCCTGTGAGCTATGTTTGTGCCTCTGAAAATGAGCAAAAAACTGTGGAAGTATGCCATGAGAGCTCTGCGTGCAAACTGACAGAACTGCAAAGCGACCAACTGCTTGAAAGAGAGTCTACAGTCAGCCTGGCAAATGTTAGTCCTGTGAGCTCTGTGTGTGCTTCTGAAGGTGAGCTAAAAACTGTGGAAGTATGCCATGAGAGCTCTGTGTGCAAAATGACAGAACTGCAGAGCGACCAACTGCTTGAAGAAGAGTCTACAGTCAGCCTGGCAAATGTTAGTCCTGTGAGCTCTGTGTGTGCTTCTGAAGGTGAGCTAAAAACTGTGGAAGTATGCCATGAGAGCTCTGTGTGCAAAATGACAGAACTGCAGAGCGACCAACTGCTTGAAGAAGAGTCTACAGTCAGCCTGGCAAATGTTAGTCCTGTGAGCTCTGTGTGTGCTTCTGAAGGTGAGCTAAAAACTGTGGAAGTATGCCATGAGAGCTCTGTGTGCAAAATGACAGAACTGCAGAGCGACCAACTGCTTGAAGAAGAGTGTACAGTCAGCCTGGCAAATGTTAGTCCTGTGAGCTCTGTGTGTGCTTCTGAAGGTGAGCTAAAAACTGTGGAAGTATGCCATGAGAGCTCTGTGTGCAAAATGACAGAACTGCAGAGCGACCAACTGCTTGAAGAAGAGTGTACAGTCAGCCTGGCAAATGTTAGTCCTGTGAGCTCTGTGTGTGCTTCTGAAGGTGAGCTAAAAACTGTGGAAGTATGCCATGAGAGCTCTCTGTGCAAAATGACAGAACTGCAGAGCGACCAACTGCTTGAAGAAGAGTGTACAGTCAGCCTGGCAAATGTTAGTCCTGTGAGCTCTGTGTGTGCTTCTGAAGGTGAGCTAAAAACTGTGGAAGTATGCCATGAGAGCTCTGTGTGCAAAATGACAGAACTGCAGAGCGACCAACTGCTTGAAGAAGAGTCTACAGTCAGCCTGGCAAATGTTAGTCCTGTGAGCTCTGTGTGTGCTTCTGAAGGTGAGCTAAAACTGAGGAAGTATGCCATGAGAGCTCTGTGTGCAAAATGACAGAACTGCAGAGCGACCAACTGCTTGAAGAAGAGTGTACAGTCAGCCTGGCAAATGTTAGTCCTGTGAGCTCTGTGTGTGCTTCTGAAGGTGAGCTACAAACTGTGGAAGTATGCCATGAGAGCTCTGTGTGCAAAATGACAGAACTGCAGAGCGACCAACTGCTTGAAGAAGAGTCTACAGTCAGCCTGGCAAATGTTAGTCCTGTGAGCTCTGTGTGTGCTTCTGAAGGTGAGCTAAAAACTGTGGAAGTATGCCATGAGAGCTCTGTGTGCAAAATGACAGAACTGCAGAGCGACCAACTGCTTGAAGAAGAGTCTACAGTCAGCCTGGCAAATGTTAGTCCTGTGAGCTCTGTGTGTGCTTCTGAAGGTGAGCTAAAAACTGTGGAAGTATGCCTTGAGAGCTCTGTGTGCAAAATGACAGAACTGCAGAGCGACCATCTGCTTGAGGAAGAGTCTACAGTCAGCCCTGTGAGCTCTGTGTGTGCCTCTGAAGGTGAGCTAAAAACTGTGGAAGTATGCCATGAGAGTTCTGTGTGCAAAATGGCAGAACTGCAGAGCGACCAACTCCTTGAAGAGCCTACAATCAGTCTGGGATGTTTTAGTCCTGTAAGCTCTGTGTGTGCTTCTGAAATTGAGCAAAAAACTGAGGATGCACACCTTATGAGCTCTGTGCGTGAACTAGCAGAACTACAGAGTGACCAGCTCCTTGCAGAAAAGTCTGCAGTTAGTCTGGGAGGTTTTAGTCTTGTGAGTTCACGCTGTGTTTCTGAGGGTGAGGAAAGACCAGTAAATACATGCCATAAGAGTTCTGTGTGTAAAGTAGTAGATTTAAAAAGTAACAAAGAGAAAGCAGAAGAGTTATCTGGGGTGGCATGCACCGAAAGTCCCGATGAAGGACTTCATAGCCCTTTAGTTCAGAAATCTTCAAAATCTCCAGTGTATGAGAGTTGTGAAGAGCTGCTGGAGGCTAGTGACACTGAAAATGTCTCTGCAGACGATACCTTCAGCAAATGTTTGGGTGAAGAGCCTTGGGCGAACTATTTTCACAAGCAGCGAAACTCTGATCAGGAACCTAATGGTGGTAGTGCCAAACCTTCCACAGCTAAACTTTATGATTCCTTTGTTTCCAAAATAAGGGATACTGCCAGGAAATCATTGAGAAGGCCTACTTCTAGGTACCCAGAATATGAGCATGGTAAAAACAGCTATGATTGGGATTACGCAACAATGAACAAAAGACTCCAGTTGTTTAACTCTGTCAGTAAATATAGAGATTGCCGTACAGTATCAGAGGAAGAGGCTGAATGTCCTCCGTTGCAAAACCACATTACCAATCATTACGAAAACCCAAAGAGCTTTACTATTAAAGGGCATCAAAGAGAACCAAGCAGGACTCTGCACAGTTTTCAGGAAGATAATAATTTCACAGAGAGACCTAACCAGATAAGGGTACGGGATAGGACTTGGATGGTTACCGATCTCACACAGAACACTTTAGATCTGGAGTACTTGCGTTTCATTCACAAGCTAAAACAGGTCTTAAAGAGCCTGGCACCACCAATTTCTACACATGTAAATGGGCTCTTGACGAATTCTGGCCAAGCTACTGTTAAGACTTTGGCTTTGCGGCAAGGACCAGAAAGGCAAAGTAGCGCTAGAGCAAACAATAGTAGAACTCCTCTGCTGGTAACAATAAGACGTTTAGATGCAGGGCAAAGTGGTTGGTGTCAGCAACCTCAGTGTAAAGTGAAATGTAGTTTTACAGAACCTCCTTTCTGTGTCAGATTCCAGGACAAAGTTGCTGGGGGTACAAAAGCCTCCAAAAGCAGAAATCAGACCAGCAAACTAATGACATCATCCTTCCACACCAATGAATTCAACTATGAAAAAAAGCTCAGAGAACCATCAGCTCCAAGCAGACCCGTTCGGCATGCCAAGATGAGTGGTGTGATTTCGGGTGGCACGGCGAAAGGTTGGTGCAATAACATGGAAGAGGACACGGGAAGCTCAGAGGAGATACAGGACTTACTCCCACAAGGCACTACCTCATATAAAAGCATGATTACAGACCTGTGCTCCAGCTTGTGCTTCAAACTAAGCAGCGTTGCAAAAGATGCATCTAAAAAACCCTTTATGTTCTGCATTCTTGAAACCAGCAATGACCCATCCTTTAGGAGAATGAAGGTAATGATAGTGAACATTTTGCTCTTTTGTATTAAAGTGCATTGGTTTTGTAGTGGCTTGAAGTATTTGACTTATGAAAATGTGATGATCTGGCATCCCAAACCCACTTCCCTTCTCAGAAAATTAGTTGATGAACTACTTAACCTTCCCTCTACAGACCAGCACCTCTCAATTCATGCCCATAAATAAGTTATAGAATGCTGTCCATTACGCGTGCAACTAAAATAATTAGCTGCTAATCTGTTAACCAATTATTGGCTATAATTGGTGTTAATTGGCATTAATTAGCAATTATGTGCATAACTGCCATTAATGAGGATTCTGCAAAATCCACAGCATGCATTTGCAAAGAGGGCATGGACCTGGGAGGGCGCATGAATGGGGCAGGGTCGTGCCTAACACACGTTATAGAATACTAACAGTTAGGTGTGAGCATTTAAAGCAGGCATTGAGCTGGCCTAGGTGCTTAATTGTGGACTTAGTATTCTGTAACTGCTGTTATGTTTAGCATCATCAACCTGGCACCTACCTAACTTTCAGCAAGCTTTTATGTGCTATTGGAACCCTTTGAATTGTGGATTAGAGTTCTGTAATTAGTTTGTTAAATATTTCCTGGATTTGTTTGACTGGAATTCCTTTTCTGTATAACTGTTATTCAATTGATATTTGAAAATTTGATAAGTTATGGAAAAAAATGAGAGAAAGTAATAGCACATTTGGTCATGCCTCTCCCTCCCTGCTTCCCAACGGAAGACATCCCTCCCCCCCCCCAAAAAAATCTGTGGGCCCTCCACAGACCTACTACTTTAACAAGCCCTGGTGGTGTAGTGGTCTGTTTGAGAGCAGGAACCCCCCCCCCCCCCCCCCATTCTTTCCTGCCAGGGCCACTGCTTGTTTAAAATGGCTGCCGAGATTTCCCACAGCAGCCTTGGTAAACTGCCGCAGGAGGTCCCAGCAGCCATATTAAGATTGTTCTTGCTTATGCCGGTGCCAATCTCAAAATGGCTGCTGGTACCTTCCCTGGTAGTCTCGGCAGCCATTTTAAACCAGCAGCAGCACTGGGAAGACCTACTGATGGGGACAGGTCAGTGGGGAACTCTTCTTTCGGGGGGGGGGGGGGGGAGAGGGTGGTCGAGCGGCTCAGGGAGGAGGGGATGTGAAGAGTTTTTGTTTCAGCCAAAAATGCACCACATTACAATAATCAAAATGGGCTAAAATCAATGTTTGTACTATAGGCTGGAATACATCAGAATCAAAATCACCAAAGCTTCCATTAAGTTAGAATACTTTTGTAGTAACCGCTTGTATTTACGGTTCAAAAGTTAGAAAGTTGTCCAAAATTACTCTGAAAATTTTCAGCAGTGCCTCCAGAGAGTATACAATAATATTTTTCTAATTCCTTAACTTTTACTATTGGCACCATCTCTCAGATTTATAGCAGTGGGGGGGGGGGGTGGGTATCTGGAAACACTTGATTGAACAAGACTGAAAGGCAAAAACTGTCTCCTCTGCTGTTTTAATACCGAGGGACGTAATGTGGTCATATCTTGTTTTGTCTGAAACTGCCTTGTGCCTAACAAATGGTGCTATTAACGTGGTACAATTCACAACTAAAGTCTCATTAAAAGGAATAGCTTTCCTTATTTCAATTACCTGTACCATCTGCTTTTAACCTTGTTTCAGCCCTGGATTTCACTGTGGTTCTGCTGCAGAACCTGCCAATCAAATGCATCATCAGGGTCCCCCAAACTTAGGACTAGCATGTGCTGTGATTTTTGGTCCACATTGCATGGGTGAATCTAATGCTTTATTTTATTTATTAGATTGTAAGCTCTTTTGGGCAGGGACTGTCTTTTCTTCATGTTCAATTGTGAAGCGCTGCATACGACTGATAGCGCTGTAGAAATGATTTGTGGTAGTAGTTTAGATTATTTTTCTGTGGTTCCCTGCTTTTAGAACTTGCTGAAACGAGAGGGCCACAAAGAAATGGAAGTACTTCCCTTCTGTCAGGCTGAGCATCTGGAGGAGGATAAGCTGATAGTCATAATTAAGAATGAAGATATATCCTCACACATCCACGAGGTAGGTGCAAAATAGCCAACTCAGCAAAGCTTGGTGAACATTTACAAAGGTCTTCTCTGAGAGAGGACACAGGATTGTACTACTGTTTTTAAAGTGTTCTAAATCAAAATATTTGCGAATTCAGAATAATTTCCTTAAAATCAGAAACAGTTTCTTCATTAGCATATAAGATGTAAATCAAAAGATGTGGCTGAATCCAATTGCACACGCAGGATTCTGGGATGATAATCCAGCACCAAAAGGAAGGCACAAAGAATATGTTCAGAGTGCCGGATACCTATCAGCTGTTTTCCACTTCAGGCACAGGCAGCTCCTTGTGACTCTGGGCAAGTCACTTAACCCTCCATTGCCCCATGTAAGCCGCATTGAGCCTGCCATGAGTGGGAAAGCGCGGGGTACAAACGTAACAAAAATAAAATAGATACTATTGGAGATTCTACATGGAATGTTGCTATTCCCATGTAGAAGGCTGCGCAGGCTTCTGTTTCTGTGAGTCTGACGTCCTGCACGTCCGTGCAGGATGTCAGACTCACAGAAGCAGAAGCCTGCGTGGCCACATTGGTGATCTTCAAGGGCCGACTTCTACATGGAATGTTGCTAGTGGAATAGCAACATTCCATGTAGAATCTCAAATAGCAACAGTGGAGGAGTGGCCTAGTGGTTAGGGTGATGGACTCTGGTCCTGGGGAACTGAGGAATTGAGTTCGATTCCCACTTCAGGCACAGGTAGCTACTTGTGACTCTGGGCAAGTCACTTAACCCTCCATTGCCCCATGTAAGCCGCATTGAGCCGCCATGAGTGGGAAAAACGTGGGGTACAAATGTAAAAATAAAAAAAAAGTATAGAAATCAAGAGCAGTTTATCCCAAATTTTTTGTGATTGTGACCCATGATTACAACCAAAGAGTAATGATGCACCTAGGTTGTGACCTCAAAGGCAGGTTTTGTGACCCCATTTGGGGTTCCAACCCACAGTTTAGGAAGCTCTGGTCTAGATTATTTACTCGGCACAAGAAGGATGGCTTGGAATAGTGGCATGGAAAGTCTCTGTATCCAGATACTTGGGGCCATGAGCAGCACTGCCAATCAGTCATTTACAGAAGAATCCACACCAAAAAAAAAAAAGCAGATTAAGGATTTTATGATTTTAATAGAAAACTTACTACTTTTAAAGGAGCTTGCTTGCCATAGCTCTGCAAATTTTCACTCAGAGTTTGGTCTCTGTCAGCTAAAAAGACGTCTTATGTTTATTTAACATCATCAAAAATCCTGGTTACAAAGGCTGATGATCTGTCACCATCAGTATCTTTAGTGCCTGTGTTTGTTAGAATAGTCAAGTTGTTCAATAGTTTTTCTGTCAAAATCAGGACCAATGGAGTTTTCTAGACACTCTGGAAGGATCCTTTTGTTCAGATGAATTGGAAGGCTATGATTCTTGTCCTCAATTGCTCTATTTATAGACTACTCTGTATAGAAGAATTTTCAGCCCACCCCTGTTCTGACCTATCTCCACCATGAAATACCTCACCGTCTGAGGATATCTCCTGTCTCTGTTCAAAATGATAGTCTTAAAGGATATATTTGGCTCCCAAAAGAAGTAGCGCTGCCCCCTTTCATAGATCTAGAAACTGACCAAAACATAGCAGAATCTCTAGTCATATGCAGAGAGATAGCAAGAATCTGGGATCTAGTATTCATGTATTTTTAATAGTAGAATCAGACAAATTCAGTTGAATATTATAACCATATAGATGATCCCTGACCAGCAGGATACTCTGCCAACTTTTCCAGAAATGAAGAACATCTCGGATCATTTTCGTTCCAGAGCACTAGCAAAACAGAAGCTAGCCCATGACGTTTCAGCAATACAATGGCAGTGAAATTTCCTCGAGTTCCACTAATTGCCATGACTCTACGCAGGCTCAAGCAGTTCAGGGCCTTTGATGTTTCTAATAGCACCACACTTGCCTAGAAAAGTATAGTTGTCTGTCCTTCTAGAGCTGTATGTACAGGAGGTTATACCTTTGAGCATATTTCCGGAGTTGATCACTTAGAACCCAGGTGCCTGTCGTTTAAAACATGGATATTGAGCATGATTTCAGAGCTTCCTTTAATCTACTGCAAAACATTGAATAGATTCTCATAGCTGCCAGGAAGTCTTCCACAAAAACTCTTTTGGATTCAAGTGGAAAAGGTTCTCTTTTGTGTGTGTGTGTGTGTCATAGGAAGCATCTAAACCTGTTTACAAATTACGCTAATGCACAACCCTTTTCACCTCTCTTAGCAAGGCTTCAAATTTCCTCTGTGAGAGTTGCATCCTGATGCCCTTTTCCCTACCATGGTAAATATAAACTCTTCAATTTCAGGCGACTGTTAATATCCAATTTCTTGAAAGTTTACTGCCTCGTCAAAAACTACCAACGTCTTATGATTTCAACAGAAACCTAACTCAGTTGATGAAGCACCATTTGAACCAATGGAATCTTTGCCCTCAAAAGCCCCTTACCTGGAAGGGGGTAGTCCTAATGTGAATTACTTCAGCCAGTAGAGTCAGTGAACTACAGGCGCTATTATCTAATCCACCATAATGTGAATTTTTTTTCTTTTCTTGAACAATGAAACTGTCTAGAATTCATCCAGAATTTTTACCAAAAGAGGTACTGCAACCTACTCCTCACTGGCCTCCCACTTAACCATCTATCCCCCCTTCAATCCGTTCAGAACTCTGCTGCGCGTCATATCTTCCTCCTAGACCGATATACTCATATCACCCCTCTCCTCAAGTCACTTCACTGGCTTCGGATCAGGTACCGCATACAATTCAAGCTTCTCTTATTAACCTACAAATGCACTCAATCTGCAGCCTCTCTACCCTCATCTCCCCTTACGCTCCTACCCGTAACCTCCACTCACAGGACAAATCCCTCCTCTCAGTACCCTTCTTCACCACCGCCAACTCCAGGCTCCACCCTTTCTGCCTCGCCCCACCCTATGCTTGGAATAAACTCCCTGAGCCCATATGCCAAGCCCCCTCCCTGCCCATCTTCAAATCCGTGCTCAAAGCCCACCTCTTCAATGTCACTTTCGGCACCTAACCATTATACATCTACTCAGGAAATCTAGACTGCCCCAATTTGTTTGATTGCACTTCTTTGTCCTTTAGATTGTAAGCTCCTTCGAGCAGGGACTGTCCTCTGTGTTAAATTGTACAGCGCTGCGTAACCCTGGTAGCGCTTTATAAATGTTAAGTAGTTAGTAGCAGTGCATTTTTTCTAGCAAAAAAGGTGCCGGTACTCAAATGCTAGACCACCCTTCAAGGGTGGGGTGATCACTGAGGGACCCACCCCACAATAGCCAGGCCCCCTGCAACCAGTCACAGAGTCTATGACAAGGCAGAATTGGTGTGTAGAGCCTGAGCTCTTTCATTAAAACTTGGGGTCCATGGGTCAATTTTAGCAGACAATGGGAAAGGTGCCGGTACTCAGTACCCCCAAGTACCCCCTCAAAAAAAGCCTTGCTTTTATCACATGTAGTAGTGATTTTGATTTCTACAGGCATTTCTTTTTTCTTTCATTTAGGGGGCTTATCAACATGAGCTATTGTTAAGACATGTTATTTTACTGTTAATCCCTGTAATTATCTTGATTGTTCTATATTTGGCTCACTTTTGATAATGTGATGTCATAATGCCTCATTCCACCAATGGTTAACAGCCAACCTCATCAGTGATGTCACAATGGCCTGATCACCTACACATGGGTCCCTTTTAGCCAATGCGTTCTAGCAAAAGAGGTGCCCATACTCAAATGCTAGACCACCCTTCAGGGGTGGGGGTAATCACTGAGGGACCCTCCCCACAATAGCCAGGCCCCCTGCAACCAGTCACAGAATCTATGACAAGGCAGTATTGGTGTGTAGAGCCTGAGCTCTTTCATTAGAACTTGTGTTCCATGGGTCAATTTTAGCAGACAATGGAAAAGGTGCCGGTACTCAGTACCCCCCAAGTACCCCCTCAAAAAAAGCCCTGAGTAGTAGTATCATTTAATTAAGCCGTACATGTACCAGTTTTCTATTTGTATGAGCCCCCTGAAGAGGTGGCTGTTCATATTCTGCTGTTTTACATCAAGCTTACATTTATTTATTTATTTATTGCATTTGTATCCCACCTTATCCCACCTCTTTGCAGGCTCAAAGTGGCTTACAATACATCATGAATAGTGGAAGAATGTTAGTGAATAAACATTTAGTATTACAAAGTATTGGTCATCATGATGATAATTAAACAAAGTTATAGTATACAAGCAGATAATTGAGAAACATAAGTTCACCAAAGGTCTCCTCAACTCTTTTTGTTTGAAACTGGATGGGCTTAGTTGTTGCCAAAAGAACCATCTCTAAAAGGCTAGTGAACTGTATTAATTCTTTTGATCTCTACACCGGAAAGCACACCAAATGAAAACCATGAGAGTCTCCAGCCTGTTGAAGAAGGTTTTGCAAAGTAGCTATTTGCTTCTTGTTATATAGCTTTACATCACACTATATAAGTCTAGAAGGCAATACAGTAGGACAGGCAGTTTTAAAGAACCTTTAGCATACTATCATCAGCTCCCTCAGAAAGTTCATTCAGATTGCTCAGAACAAATAGACTTTTATATTCTTTTTGGTGTTAATGCACCATTTTATAACCTGTAACTTTTTTGTGGCTGATTTCATGTTGTTGAAGGAGAAAGCAAAGCTGCTAAGCTGTAGCAGATGTTCTTCATAGATAACCAGACACACAACCCCTTCCACCTTCCTGCCTCCCCGAGAGCATGTTGAACAATAGAGTTACTGAGGTACCTCCACAGGGGCACAACTTACTGGCGGTGGTGTGCGTGTTCAGAAGACTTTTTACTAAGCTCTGAGAGAGGTACTCTGTCCTAGCACTTTCAGGTGATGGTCACCCATTTGTGTGTCTGATTTGCTACTGCCGCTGTCTGTGGAGACTGAGCTATGTGCGAGAGAGATGTGTGTACAGATATTATTATTTATTACATTTGTACCCCGCACTTTCCCACACACTGCAGGCTCAATGCGGCTTACATAGTAAATAATTACAATTACAATCAAAAGTCTTTAAAGAGAATATTATATCAAGTCCCATTTCCCTTTCCCTTCAATGGTGCGACCGCACCTCGAATATTGGGTTCAATTCTGGTCGCCGCATCTCAAAAAAGATATGGTGGAATTAGAAAAGGTGCAGAGAATGGCGATGAAAATGATTAAGGGGGTGGGACGACTTCCTTATGAGGAAAGGCTAAAGTGGCTGGAGCTCTTCAGGTTGGAGAAAAGACAGCTGAGGGGAGATATGAGGAAATTCATGTATTTTAAAATTTCTGGTCCTTGTTTGGGGTGGCCAGTGACAGTTGAGCAAATAGTTAAATAACTGATTAATGAAATTTTGATTTTAAGCCTTCGTATATTCTAGCAGCCTGCTGTCCTGGACATTGCGCCTTTTGGACTCATTTTCGAAAGAGAAGGGCGTCCATCTTTCGACATAACTCGGAAGATGGACGTCCAAATCGGTATAATCGAAACCCGATTTAGGACGTCCCCAACTGCTCTCCGTTGCAAGGACGGCCAGAGTTCAAGGGGGCATGTCGTAGGCGTAGTGAAGGAGGGACTTGGGTGTGCCTAACACTTGGCCGTCCTTGACCCATAATCGAAAAAAACAAGGACGTCCCTGACGAACAGTTGGATGTTTTCACCCGGACCTGTTTTTCTTACGACTAAGGCACTAAAAGGTGCCCGGTGACCACCGGAGAGAATCGGGGATGACTTCCCGTTACTCCCCCAATGGTCACTAACCCCCTCCCACCCTCAAAAAACATATTTTAAAAATGTCATGCCAGCCTCAGATGTCATACTCAGGTCCGTGACAGCAGTATGCAGGTCCGTGGAGCAGTTTTAGTGGGTGCAGTGCACTTCAGACAGGCAGACCCAGCCCTATCCCCCCCCATCCACCCACCTGTTACTTTTGTGGAGGAAATAGTGAGCTCTCCAAAACCCACCACAAACACACTGTACCCACATCTAGGTGTCTCCATTCACCCATAAGGGCTATGGTAGTGGTGTACAGTTGGGGGTAGTGGCTTTTGGGGGGCTCAGCACACAAGGTAAGGGAGCTATGTACCTAGGAGCAATTTATGAAGTCCACTGCAGTGCCCCCTAGGGTGCTCGGTTGCTGTCCTGGCATGTCAGGGGGACCAGTGCACTACAAATGCTGGCTCCTCCCACAACCAAATGGCTTGCATTTGGTCGTTTTTGACATGGACGTCTTTGGTTTCGAAAATCACCGAAAATCAGAAACATCCATGTTTAGGGACGGCGAAATTTAAGGATTTGGATGTCCCTGACAGTATTTTCGAAACGAAAGATGGACATCCATCTTATTTCGAAAATACGGGTTTCCCCGTTTTGCAAGGACGTCCAAATTGCAACTTGGACGTCCCTTTTGAAAATGCCCCTCCACGTGTCCCTGTAAAATAAAAAAACCCACTTGTTCTGCTAATGAGGTTATTTTTTTTTACCTGCTTCAGGAGGAGAACTTCATATCATAGATGTCTTTGAAAACATCCTAGCACTGCAGATTTAAAAGCTGGCTGTACTCAGTTGTGCAGTATGCTGATTTTGTGTCTTGGGATTACCATTCTATAAAGTTCTCATGCCCTTGTGCTGTGAAGGCTCAGTTTGATTTCTTTCTCCAGATCCCTCATTTGCTGCGATTGAAACTCCTTCCGAATGTATTCTTTGCTGGGGTGGATGGTCCTGAGGATGTGGTGAATTACACGTATCAGGGGTTGTTTCACTCTGGAGGCTTTGTGGTCTCGGAAGAAACATTATTGGAAACTGTAACAATAGGTTAGTAAGTCTTTTATTTTTCCATATTTTAATAGATGAAGTTGTTGGGTGTGCAAACGACTGAAGCCTGATGAGGGCTCCTGAGCACTTTCTCGTAGTTATAGAAATGTGAATAGTGCTTTTACATACGGTGTCATGATTTTTGCGTGTAGTTTGTAAGACACTACCATTTGTCTGCCCCCAAGCAGGCGTAATTTTCTGCAACTTCAATCTGTTTTAGCCATTGCATTTGCCTTAACACACCAGTATATGAGTTAATCTAATCTAAACCACTGATCATCAGTGCATGCGTAACACTTCAAAGCGCGTAAGATGCTAAAATGGCTTCAGTTGTTGCACAAGATATAATTGCAGTCATTTTGGTTAGCTTGTTCAGGGATGGTATATCAAATATAAAAATAAATTAGTTAATAAATACGTAGCACAATGTTAACAGATATGAAGCTCCAAAATTTCCTCTGCATCACTTCTTACCCCTATGTCACAGATCTCATAAGTACATAAGTAATGCCACACTGGGAAAAGACCAAGGGTCCATCGAGCCCAGCATCCTGTCCACGACAGCGGCCAATCCAGGCCAAGGGCACCTGGCAAGCTTTCCAAACGTACAAACATTCTATACATGTTATTCCCGGAATTGTGGATTTTTCCCAAGTCCATTTATTAGCGGTTTATGGACTTGTCCTTTAGGAAACCGTCTAACCCCTTTTTAAACTCTGCCAAGCTAACCGCCTTCACCACGTTCTCCGGCAACGAATTCCAGAGTTTAATTATGCGTTGGGTGAAGAAACATTTTCTCCGATTTGTTTTAAATTTACTACACTGTAGTTTCATCGCATGCCCCCTAGTCCTAGTATTTTTGGAAAGCGTGAACAGACGCTTCACATCCACCTGTTCCACTCCACTCATTATTTTATATACCTCAGAAACCAAGAGAATCATCCACCCATCAATAGTTGGTCTCAAAGAAAAAAGTCTGCCAGTCCAAACAACCCAGTACAGAGGGCTTCTGTTGTCTGAACATTAAGCACCAGCCCTTTAATTGTACATTTGAAAGACAGGTTCAGCTGTACTAGTGACTGCACGAGCACCTGCATACTATCATCTATGTAGCAATAGCTGGTAAAACCAAAGAGCTACTGATGTATACATACTTTTACTTGTTCTTTAACTGTCTATTTATATATGTTTTTGAATATTTCATTAGTTTTTATTTTGCAATATTTTACATTGTTTTAGCTTTTTAGTATTTGATTCTTTGACTACATATGGTTTGTTTTTATTTAACGTTTATTTGTGTATATATGTGTTTTGTAGACTCCTGATGCAGGCCTAACGGCCGAAACACAAAGGTTGTGTCGAGTCTTTTATTCATCAGTAAACAAGTATTTTTAAGATCCATCTCTCCAGGTCTTGTATTTCCGTGGTCAAACATCCCACTTTCTTCCATACCTGAAAGGAATATTAAACAGAGGGGAGGCTGAAGAACTCCACATCCAGCCTGAGCCTGACAAACCAAGGATCTCATTCCATTCATCCAGACACTGAAACATCTGTCCTTAGGAAACAGTTTGAGCCAGTATCAAAATAGGGGAAATGTACACATCTGCCAAGGAAGATACTGTAGCCTGATCAAGCAAATTAAGAGCCCTAGATAGATCCAAATGAACATGAAAAGCCGATTCATTCATATCCAGACAGTTCTAAATGTGATCCATAACTGGAACCCAAACTGGTTCCATGGCTGAATCCATTCGAAAACCAGCATGTCTTAAATCCAAACTATTTGTCTCTTTCACAGATTTTCAATCTGACAAACCACCTCCTCTAAACTCTTCCCTAAAGAGGGAATATTAGCAGTGGGGCAATAGTTTGTAATCTGAGGAGTTACGGACCAAGAAAGGGATCTGGGTGTCGTCGTCGATAACACGCTGAAACCTTCTGCTCAATGTGCTGCAGCGGCTAGGAAAGAGAAAAGAATGTTGGGTATTATTAGGAAAGGTATGGAAAACAGGTGTGAGGATGTTATAATGCCGTTGTATCGCTCCATGGTGCGACCGCACCTTGAGTATTGTGTTCAATTCTGGTCGCCGCATCTCAAGAAAGATATAGTAGAATTGGAAAAGGTGCAGCGAAGGGCGACTAAAATGATAGCGGGGATGGGACGACTTCCCTATGAAGAAAGACAAAGGAGGCTAGGGCTTTTCAGCTTGGAGAAGAGACGGCTGAGGGGAGACATGATAGAGGTATATAAAATAATGAGGAGTGGAACAGGTGGATGTGAAGCGTCTGTTCACGCTTTCCAAAAATACTAGGACTAGGGGGCATGCGATTAAACTACAGTGTAGTAAATTTAAAACAAATCGGAGAAACTTTTTCTTCACCCAACGTGTAATTAAACTCTGGAATTCATTGCCGGAAAGAAGGCGGTTAGCTTAGCAGAGTTTAAAAAGGGGTTGGATGGTTTCCTAAAGGACAAGTCCATAAACCGCTACTAAACGGACTTGGAAAAATCCAAAATCCCAGGAATAACATGTATAGAATGTTTGTACGTTTGGGAAGCTTGCCAGGTGCCCTTGGCCTGGATTGGCCGCTGTCGTGGACAAGATGCTGGGCTCGATGGACCCTTGGTCTTTTCCCAGTATGGCATTACTTAAGTACTTATGACTTAGGCTCATAGCTCCCCTCTTCACTGTTGGCATGACAACTGATTCCTATAAGCTTGAAAAACATTAATCACCCACCCCAACCAGCAAAAGATCCTATCATAACAGGAGGGTGCAGGATCAAGTAAACCCGTAGGGGTAGTCAGAGTCTCCCAATTAACTGCTTTGTCCAGAAAGGGCACAGCTTGATTATTAGAAGCTCCAGCCATTAGTGAAGTCTTCAAATTAATAGTCTTGTGACCATCCACAAAGGTATGCAATTGCTCTACTTTCAAGCACAGCATAGAAGACTTTGAGCTGCCTGTAGCAAGCAGGTCTTTTAACTATTTTAAACATTTCATGAGGTGTTTTATGCTTCTATGTTTTTGTTAGCCGCATAGAACTAGATGTGGGATTCAGTGGCCTATAAGCCCCGTGATTGTTCTCTGCTTTCACAGTTAACAGCCGAGAAGAAACTTCATTTAGCTTTACAAACATAGGGCCCCGTTTACTAAGCTGCGTTATAAGCGCGTTAGCATTTTTAACGCGTTAACCATGTATGCGTGTTAACAGTGTACGCGCCTACAATGCTCGTGTGCTAATTTATAGGTGCGTTAAAAATGCTAACGCGTCTTAGTAAACAGGGCCCATAAACGTAGTAACTTTCACTTTCTTTCTCTATACTGATTTGTCTTCAGGGCACCTATTTTTCAGTGACATTCTAGGTTTGTTTGTTTTTTTCTCCTTGAATCTCTGAAAACAAGTATTATGCCCTGTTTTCACTACTGCGATGGCTTGCTACTTGGGATGAGGAAGAACCAGCTTAGGGCATTACAAGTGGCACAGAACACTGTTGCTAGAATTTTAACAGGCAGTAATCATCATCCTATATAATAAAACGCACCTCCAACGTTCTGAAGCCGAGAAAGTGAAGCCTTCAAGCCTTGAAGCATTCCTGCAACGTTCTGAAGCAGAGAAGCACTGACCAACCGCACAGCAGCATGAGGCCCCGCCCCTACCGCCCTCGCTGCAACGCCACACCCCCCCCAGGAGAATGTTGGAGGTGCGTTTTATTACTTTAGAAGCACTGACCAACTGCACAGCAGCACGAGGCCCCGCCCCAGTGAAGCCTTCAAGCCTTGAAGCATTCCTGCAACGTTCTGAAGCAGAGAAGCACTGACCAACTGCACAGCAGCACGAGGCCCCGCCCCTACCGCCCTCGCTGCAACGCCACACCCCCCCCCCCCCAGGAGATCGTTGGAGGTGCGTTTTATTACTTTAGAAGCACTGACCAACTGCACAGCAGCACGAGGCCCCGCCCCAGTGAAGCCTTCAAGCCTTGAAGCATTCCTGCAACGTTCTGAAGCAGAGAAGCACTGACCAACCGCACAGCAGCACGAGGCCCCGCCCCTACCGCCCTCGCTGCAACGCCACACCCCCCCCCCAGGAGATCGTTGGAGGTGCGTTTTATTACTTTAGAAGCACTGACCAACTGCACAGCAGCACGAGGCCCCGCCCCAGTGAAGCCTTCAAGCCTTGAAGCATTCCTGCAACGTTCTGAAGCAGAGAAGCACTGACCAACCGCACAGCAGCATGAGGCCCCGCCCCTACCTACCTCGCTGCAATGCCACGCCCCCCAGGAGAATGTTGGAGGTGCGTTTTATTACTTTAGAAGCACTGACCAACTGCACAGCAGCACGAGGCCCCGCCCCAGTGAAGCCTTCAAGCCTTGAAGCATTCCTGCAACGTTCTGAAGCAGAGAAGCACTGACCAACCGCACAGCAGCACGAGGCCCCGCCCCTACCGCCCTCGCTGCAACGCCACACCCCCCCCCCCCAGGAGATCGTTGGAGGTGCGTTTTATTACTTTAGAAGCACTGACCAACTGCAAAGCAGCACGAGGCCCCACCCCAGTGAAGCCTTCAAGCCTTGAAGCATTCCTGCAACGTTCTAAAGCCGAGAAGCACTGACCAACCGCACAGCAGCATGAGGCCCCGCCCCTACCGCCCTCGCTGCAACGCCACGCCCCCCCAGGAGAATGTTGGAGGTGCGTTTTATTACTTTAGAAGCACTGACCAACTGCACAGCAGCACGAGGCCCCGCCCCAGTGAAGCCTTCAAGCCTTGAAGCATTCCTGCAACGTTCTGAAGCAGAGAAGCACTGACCAACCGCACAGCAGCACGAGGCCCCGCCCCTACCGCCCTCGCTGCAACACCACACCCCCCCCCCAGGAGATCGTTGGAGGTGCGTTTTATTACTTTAGAAGCACTATTCCCTCCACCTTCCTCACCCTGTGGGCCAAAAAGAGTAAAAGTAACTAGGACACGTCTGAGTAATGGTCGGTACCTTTCTGGCGTTAGTCAAGTGTTGATAATAAATAGGCAATCCTGATCCTCATCCACTATCGAATCATAAATATGCCATTTAAGACCAACCTGGAATTAGCTAGCATATGTTTAAGTGGGAAGTGATCCTGCCCATTTAACTTAAACCTTTCCACCCCCAACCGCCAGTGGAATTAATATTTCGCAGCATAAGCTTTCATTAGTTACTTTAAGGGTAGTATCTTCCATTTATGTTTTTAGTGTGATTGTGCAAAGTTTTTCTATTATTTTCCTTGTAAATTGTGTTTAGTGGTTTGTTGCAGTTGTGGAGACAAATTGAAGAAAATAAATTTAACAAGAAATCATTGTTCTCTGCATACTGTACATAAGAGCACTCTGGAATATGATTACCTTAGGCTTGTTGTTTCTAATATTTTGCACCTTGCTACTTGTGGCCTTCTTTTCAAAACAGGTCAACTGAAGGAAGTTGTGAAAGTTCTAGAGAAGCTGAATGAGAACGGGAGATGGAAATGGTTTATTCATTACAAAGAGGACAAGAAGCTAAAAGAAGACAGAAGGTAATATTTTAGTCTGCCTGAGGGAGTTGCACTAGCAGACCTGGTAGGCAGCTGATCGCTAGACCTGGGTTTTTAAAATGTTCAGTAAGAACTCATTGTGGTGGCTTAGTGTCTTTTTGCTCTTCATCCTGCCTGACTGAGGTTTGTGCACCTCATTCCAACCCACTCTGCAGGCCTCACAAACACTGGTGTCACTCAGTGAAAACACGTGCTGCACCAGCAGCTGAAAGGTGAGGGAGAGGAGGAGTTATCTTAATTCTTTATTGAAGTGCTTTAGAATATGGAAGTTCTTAGCAGTGAGAACATAGGAGGTAGAACGAGAGGACATGAAATGAGATTGAAGGGGGGCAGACTCAAGAAAAATGTCAGGAAGTATTTTTTCATGGAGAGAGTGGTGGATGCTTGGAATGCCCTCCCGCGGGAGGTGGTGGAAATGAAAACGGTAACAGAATTCAAGTATGCGTGGGATAAACATAAAGGAATCCTGTTCTGAAGGAATGGATCCTAAGGAGCTTAGCCGAGATTGGGTGGCAGAGCCGGTGGCGGGAGGCGGGGATAGTGCTGGGCAGACTTATACGATCAGTGCCAGAGCCGGTGGTGGGAGGCGGGACTGGTGGTTGGGAGGTGGGGATGGTGCTGGGCAGACTTATACGGTCTGTGCCAGAGCCGGTGGTGGGAGGCGGGGCTGGTGGTTGGGAGACAGGGATAGTGCTGGGCAGACTTACACGGTCTGTGGCCTGAAAAGGACAGGTACAAATCAAGGTAAGGTATACACATAAAGGAGCACATATGAGTTTATCTTGTTGGGCAGACTGGATGGACCTTGCAGGTCTTTTTCTGCCGTCATCTACTATGTTACTATGTAACTGTAACTTTATCTTTTTACTCAAAAAGACACTTTTAAAGTGAGTCTTAACAGGAGGCTCAAAGTCAGTATCTGTGACCGATGAGTGTATGATCACTGCTGCAATGAGCAAAATAGCTGGTTGTTGTAAATGATATGGCACTTGTGTGAGTAATGTGTAAACCAGAGGAGGAAGACAACAAAAGTAGATGAATATTCAGATCTCATCAATGAGAGACAAATGAATTCCAGTAGCTTTTACTTCTCTGAACTTGCATATAATCCTCCAAGATTGCATCCTTCTTCTGCTCCCTATGTATGTACAAAATGTTTGTCTGAATGATTGCATTATTATTATTTTTTTTTAATTATATTTGTACCCCGCACTTTCCCACTCATGGCAGGCTCAATGCGGCTTAGGGTTAAGTGACTTGCCCAGAGTCACAAGGAGCTGCCTGTGCCTGAAGTGGGAATCGAACTCAGTTCCTCAGTTCCCCAGGACCAAAGTCCACCACCCTAACCACTAGGCCACTCCTCCACTATATTCATGAATACATTTGGAAACGTGTACCCAGTTGTATTATGCATTCACTCAAAGCCAGAATCAACTATTTGATGAACTGGGTCCTTTGTGGGGGGGGGGGGGGGGGGGGGAGGGTTCCCCAACATCTTTCCCCCATGGAAACAATATTGAAGAAAAGCCCCACTGAATTGGGCCTAAAAAGTTCTTGCTTTTTGGGGGGGCATTTGTGCAACATAGAACTTGTGCAGTAAATGTGCCACAGATATTTGTAATCCTGTATGCAGACTATCCTTGGGCTGGTGCAGAATATCGGGGGTTGGGAGTCCTGGCTTCAGAGCCCACAAATTTTTGTTACCTAGAGATGGCTAAAAGACTGTCTATAATTCTTAGACTTTGTCCTTTTATTCCCCGATTTTCTGGGCTCTTAGTCCTATGACCTGAGTAGGCATTGCTTGAAAGCTTGGAGATGGAGCCTGTTTACAGAAATAATTTTGAGCGCTGGTGTGTTCTGTGAGTGAACTGGCTTCAGAGCACAACACCTCTTCCAACTGTCTGCTCACTAGCGTAAGCTGAGGGCATCCTTTTCTTTAGAAAGTAAATGGAAGCAAGAGATGATTTTTCTTGAAATTGATGAGTGGTTTCATTATTTCCAACAGGGTGAACTTGATTACTCAGAAAAAGAGCTTAATACTTAAATCATGCCAACAAGCCAACATAGTTGAAGTTCTTCATTACCACCTATGCGATTCCAGGTCTTCAAAAAAATCAGAGGAGCTGAAATGCTTATTAAATCTGCAGATCCAACACATTGGAGCCAGATTAGCGCTCTATCTAACAGGTATGACCGCAGTTCCTTAGGACTTGAAGCAACGCATTTGAATGCACAAACCTGTGAAAGATTTGCATACAGGTTGAGAAATTTTTCAGTACTTTGGTGGGGGGGGGGGGGGACTTCCTGGATGTTGGTGAATACTGCTGTGTGGTTATTAGGGTTCAATTTAGTACAAAGCAAGCTGTTCCTGAACATGCCTGTCGAGTGCCAGAAATTTCTAGTCTGCCCACATGTTTTCCAACTGCTTTCTTAGTAAGAATGATGATCATGTATATGTATCCCTGTGGCTATATCTTGAGTCCTCCAATCCTAGTTGGGACTGCTGCTTTTTAACATATTTATAAATGATCTAGAGATGGGAGTAACTAGTGAGGTAATTAAATTTGCTGATGACACAAAGTTATTCAAAGTTGTTAAATCATGAGAAGATTGTGACAGATTGGGAGATTGGGCATCCAAATGGCAGATGACATTTAATGTAAGCAAATGCAAAGTGATGCATGTGGGAAAGAGGAACCCGAATTATAGCTACGTAATGCAAGGTTCCACATTAGGAGTCACCGACCAAGAAAGGGATCTTGGCGTTGTCGTTGATGATACGTTGAAACTCTCTGCTCAGTGTGCTTTGGCGACTAAGACAGCAAATAGAATGTTAGGTATTATTAGGAAAGGAATGGAAAACAAAAATGAGAAGGTTATAATGCCTTTGTATCGGTCCATGGTACGACCGCACCTCAAATATTGTGTTCAATTCTGGTCACTGCATCTCAAAATAGATATAGTGGAATTAGAAAAGGTACAGAGGAAGGGGACGAAAATGATAAAGGGGATAGGACGACTTCCCTATGAGGAAAGGCTGAAGCTGCTAGGGCTTTTCAGCTTGGAGAAAAGACAGCTGAGGGGAGATATGATAGTGGTCTGTAAAGTAATGAGTGGAGTGGAGTGGAATGGGTAGATGTGAATCGTTGGTTTACTCTTTCCAAAAATACTAGGACTTGGGGGCATGTGATGAAGCTACAACGTAGTACATTTAAAACGAATTGGAGAAAGTTTTTCTTCACTCAACATGTAATTAAACTCTGGAATTCGTTGCCAGAGAGTGTGGTAAAGGTGGTTAGCTTGGCCCCCGCTAAGGTTTGGACGGCTTCCTAAAAGAAAAGTCCATAGACTATTATTAAAATATTTGGAGAAAATTCTCTGCTTATTTCTGGGATAAGCAGCGTAAAATGTATTGAACTTCTTTTTTTTGGGGGGGTGGGGGGAATCTTGCCAGGTGTTTGTGACCTGGATTGGTCGCTGTTGGAAACAGGATGGTGGGCTTGATGGACCTTTGGTCTGTCCCAGTGTGGCAATACTTATGTACTTATGAGGTGACATGCTTTGCATCTCTGTGTGCATAGCAGCTCAAGATGTTCCACTGTGTACACTAAGTATTTCCCTGTCCCTGGAAGATTTTAGTCTCTATATCTGAGGTAATGGAGAGGTGAGTGACTAGCCCAAGCTTACAAGGAGCTTTAGTGGATCATGTGGAAGAAAAGCCTCGATCCCTTCAACCCCTGGTCACATGTGTCATAAGGGGCCTCCTCAACACAAAATGTCGTCTGTTTTCTAAGACATATGCTGTGAGAGTATCTCTTTTTAAATTATTTTAAATGATTTTTACTTGTTCACCATCTTGGCATGCTCAAGAAGAGAGTATATAAAGTTGTTGTTTTTTTTTTTGTTTTTAATAAACAGACACTCTCTGACCACCACACCCCAAGTGGGTTCTCGATTTAGTAGTAGCCACACTGCTTGAAAGCTCTCTTTAATCATTTAGTCTTCAGACATCTTGCCTGGAAGATAGCTTTTCTCACAGCCATTGCATTGGCATGCAGAGTCAGTGAGTTCCAAGTATTAGTACATTTTTAGTACGTATATATATATTTTGCTGCACTTTGATTATTTACATAATGTTTATTGAAAGAAGATAAAAGTGGACTAGTGGATTAAGGGGCTGTGGCTTTTAATAGTTTTAAAATGTATTGGGGTTTTTTTTTAAATCCATGTATGGATGTGATTTTTATTTTATAAGAGATTTTGTTGTATAATTTGTTTGTACTCTGTTGTAATCTGCCCTGAACCAGATTCCTCCGAGAACAGCAGAAAATAGAAATGTAACATTAAAAAAAAAAACCTGAATTAATTTTGCTGTAACTTTGCAGATAAACCCAGCACTACCAGAGAAGTCTTTGAAAAGAATGGGATCCTTGTAACTGACATAGATACCTTTTTAGGAACTGTGCAAAGATTGGCTGCTCCATTTAGAACCACATACTGGTAAGAGAACGTGTGCCAGGGGATTAAGATATGGATTTCTATCTCGGTGCAGTGGAGAGTTTGTCAGCCATGGCCAGGGCTGGCTCTACCACTAGCATCGGTGTTTGCCTGGGAAAGTAGCCTCCTCTGCATTTCTGACCCATCTGTTCCTGGAACGGTGCCAAAGTTGTAAGAAAACTCTGTGCCAGCACGGGGCCTCTTAACACACGCTTGTGCTCAGGTGCTGCTGATTCCCACCCTCTCCATGACTAGAACTCCTGTGTTGGGAGGGATGGAACACTGCGGCACTTGAATATGGCTGTGAAATGTTGAATTGGGCGAGGGGGGCTAGGAAGTGGAGAGAAGGATGCTGGCTGTCTGGGGGGGAAGTGCGATGCTGGCCACCTAGGTAGGGGGAGAGGAAGGGTAGATGCCAGACTATGGGGGAGGGGGAATAGAGAAGGGGATGCTGGACTACAGGGGATTCGAGCCTTGACCCACCTCTAGTGGAGAGGGTGCATGGCTGAAGATTTGCCTAGAGCAGAGCTTCTGGTGTTGCAAAACTCATATTTGGGATCATGACTAGAGTGTCAGATTCTCTTGGGCTGGCCCTAGTGATGGCAACTTTGAATGGGGAGAGTCCCACAAGGTTATAGGTGATGGTGCCCCTCGCTCAGAAACTGTATTTAAAACACCTTTGCAATATAGGAGTACAAGAAGTCCCATCTCTGGAGAAGGGGTCCAAAGACCTGTCCATTTGGAAAGTTTTCCAGAAGGGCAGTTCTCTATAACCAGCGCTTAAAAAAAACAAAAAGAAAAAAGTATGTGTAAACAGTTTGAATATTGTTAATTCTCCATATAAATGGCAATTTCAATGCATAATAAAGCTGACATTTATTTATTTAGATTTTGCTCTCACCTTTTTCAGTAGTAGCTCAGGGTGAGTTACATTCAGGTACTCTGGATATTTCTCTGTCCCAGGAGGGCTCACAATCTAAGTTTGTACCTGAGGCAATGGAGGGTTAAGTGACTTGCCCAAGATCACAAGGAGCAGCAGTGGGATTTGAACCGGCCACCTCTGGATTGCAAGACCGGTGCCCTAACCACTAGGCCACTCCTCGTGAGCCATTCAGGAATTGGTCAGCTTGGCTTTAATGCTTTATGGCATGGATCTACTGACAGGACAAACTTCTCCAGCTAATGGGTTACATTTGTAAAAGGTTGTCTGTAATGTTAATGACCTTTGTCTTACCTGCCTGTCTGTGATAATCAGAATTTCTTTTATTTTTGGCCTGGTTGTTCCTCCTTTCTCTTCCTCCTAGTTCACTAGGCATGCTAGGATTCTGGCACGTTGAGCCTTCATTCACAACCATGTGAGGAATTTTTTTTTTTTTTAAACATTTGCTGTATTTATTGAAAACTAGCCGTTGAGCCCGTAAAAACGGGCTGGTATAGAGGTTTTCCTCCCCCCGCGGTCACCACCGCTCCCCTCCCCCCCCGCGAAGTCACCACCGCTCCCCCCCCCCCCCCCGCGAAGTCGTCGCCGCCACCCCTCCACCTGGTCCGGGCCCTCTCTTCACTTATGAACTTACAGATCCATTCGCCGAACGCAGCAACGCACATCAGCTGAGCTGCCCCTTCCTTCTCTGCCTGTGTGTGTCCCGCCCTCGCTGACGTTACGTCACAGGAGGGCGGGGCCACAGGCAAAGAAGGAAGGGCTCACTGCAGCTCAGCTGATGTGCGTTGCTGCGTTCGGCGAATGGATCTGTAAGTTCAGAAGGGAAGAGAGGGCCCGGGCCGGGTGGAGGGGTGGCGACGGCGACTCCGAGTGGGGGGGGGGGGGGCGGTAGCAACCTCGGTGGCGCAGTTTCCCTCTCTGTCCCGCCCCCCCCCCCCCCCCCCCGTCATCACGTATTGACGCGGGGGCGGGACAGAGAGGGAAGTCTCTACTGCGCATTTGCGAGTGAGTACGGTCATTCGCCGTTTATATGTTTGATATGTCCAAAAAGCAAAGATACTTACCTGTAGCAGATATTCTCTGAGGACAGAGAGGTCTTATATTCTCACAAGTGGGTAATGCAGTGCTGCGTTGCCCGGTCTGAAGTTTGTAACAAGCTTTACAGAGCTTTGTGGAGTGCGAGACACGCGCCACCTCGAGGGTGCGGTTACTGCAGTTAAATACTACAGCATAAAAACAGGTAAGTATCTTCGCTTTCTCTGAGGACAAGCAGGCCTATTTATTCTCACAAGTGGGGGTATCCCTAGCATCCAGGCTCACCAAAAACAATAAAACATTGGTCAGTTGGGCCTCACAACGGCAGGGACATAACTCAGATTAACCTGAAACTATATACAAAATGAGTGCAGCCTGGAACAGAATAAAACAGGCCTAGGGGGATGGAGTTGGATTTTAGACCCCAAACAGATTCTGCAATACTGTTTACCTGAACCAACTGGCATGTCAGGTATCCTGCTTAAGGCAGTAATGAGATGTGAATGTGTGGGCTGAAGACCACATTGCAGCCTTGCAAATTTCTTCAGTGGAGGTTGAACACAAGTGGACTACCGATGCAGCCATGGCTCTGACATTGTGAGCCTTGGCATGACCTTCCAGAGTCAGCCCAGCCTGGGCATAAGTAAAAGAGTGCAATCTGCCAGCCCTTTACAGATTGTACGTTTCCTGATGGCAACCCCCAACCTGTTGTGATTCAAAGAAACAAAAGTTAAGCAGACTGTCTGTGGGGCCTTGTCCACTCCACATAGTAGGCCAGTGCTCGCGTGTAGTCCAAGGTGTGCAAAATGCTTTCACCAGGATGGGCATTAGATCGGGGGAAAGAATGTTAGCAAGACAATCGACTGGTTCAGATGGAACTCTGACACAACCTTTGGTAGGAATTGAGGGTGTGTGTGGAGGACACAGTATGATGAAACTTTGTATAAGGTGCATCCACTACTACAGCCTGAAGCTCACTGACCCTACGAGCTGAAGTAACAGCCACCAAGAAAATGACATTTTGGGTCAAGTACTTCAGATGACAGGAATTCAGTGGTTCAAAAGGAGCTTTAATCAGCTGGGTGAGAATGACATTGAGGTCACATGACAGGCGGAGGTTTGACGAGGCTTTGACAAAAGTAAATATCTCATAAAGCGAACTAGAGACTATCCAGAGATGGGCTTACCCTCTACCCTCTAATTGCACTGAGGTGAACCCTTATGGAGCTGGTCTTGAGATCAGATTCAGAGAGGTGTAGAAGGTATTCAGGCAGGGTCTATGTAGGGCAGAAAACAGGATATAGGACCTTGTCTTCATCTTCCTCCCAAAAGAGTCCAAGGTCCTAGCTTCTCTGCCTGGGGAAGCCAAGGCATAGTCTCTAGAACTCCTGGCTCTTGAGAGCAGCCTCCACCACCACGCAATTATGAGGCAACTGGGGCCTATCAAAACCTGGTGTGCTGTGGATCTGATACATCGGTCGACCTTGGGCAGGACAGGGCCCAATAGAGGGGACTCCCTATTGAGGACTTCCTTTAACACCTCATGGAGAGGGGACTCATTGTCCAGGACCTCAAGCATATTAGCCCTGGGCTTGTCCACCACTTCCAAATGAACTGAAATAGACTCAGCCATTTCCTTCACAAAAGAGGGGGACGAAAAGCTCTCCAGAGGAGAGGGTTCAGAGGGAATTCCATAGGCCTCATCAGAGGAAAAGTACATTGGATTCTCCTCTGACTCCCATGAGCGTTCCTCATTGGTATCAGATAGAAACTCCTTGTGGGAGGGCCTTGACCAAGCCTGCCTCGACTCTGAGGAACCATGTCCCTGAGAGGGGCGTCAAGGAACCGGCTCTCTCCTGGACACTGGCAAAGCTTCCTCCACCAATGTCGAGGGGGTACCGGCATTTGTGGCAGTCGCCACCAGGGTCGCATATGGTGCCGGCGTTAGAGACTGCACCGCAGGCTGAGAGCCAAGTGGGGCCGCAAAAGGTGATAGGGCAGGTGCAAGCATCCCGATACCGACACACACCTTTGCAAAAGGCTATCCAGCAGCTAAGGGAGCAAGACCCGGAGACGCTCATTGAGGGCTGACACTGGGAAAGACTGGGGTGCCGGCTCTGAGACAGGCTGCAGAACTGATGGGGGGAGGGGAGTCAGGTGTTCTGGCTGCTTGGAGACAGACTCATCAGTATCTCCTGAATAGAGGGGGAGTGATCCTCCAGGCGCCGACACCTCTCAGGTGCCAAATCTCTCGATGCCCTGGAGCTTCCAGCATCATGCGTCGAGGACAACTGATGTTGATGCTGCTTAGCCTTTGCCCAAAGCTTGGCATCGAGACTCCTCGGTGCCAACGAGGACAGTGTTGAACCCTCACTTCACCTTGGGGTCAGGTCCAATAATGGACGGTCCCGGGGCTCTGTCCAGACAGGTGGAGACCCACCCAACACACTACTCCCAGTGTCCATGGGTCCTCAAAGCAGCCATATGGACCGATACTCCCGATGCCAACATCGACGTCTCAGATCTGGCTCCAAAAATCTTCTCGTGTTGAGTCTCTCTGGAAACCCGAGTCCTCTTCTTCATTCAAAGACAAAGGAAACAGTTGGCAGGGCTATGGTCGGGCCTTAAGCACTGAAGACACCAAGAATGGGTGTCTTTGTTAGAGATCGTCTGACTGCACCGGGAACAGCGCTTAGCCACTGGGAGCTTTAGTGGACATGGAAGGAAAAACTTCCAAAGCCAAATCAAAAGACGTGATGGTGCCTAAAAAATGGGGCAAGGAAATATCTTGGTATTCGTCTTACGATGCAAACAACAGAACTACATCGGTTAAACATTAAGGCCCTCTTGGATTACACTAGAGATAAATTGGACTCTTGGAGGGGTTTACCCTTGTCTTTAATGGGCAGGATTCATTTGATACAGATGGTGGTTTTCCCACGCTGGCTATATGCCTTACAGACCTTGCCCATACGTCTAACAAAGAAAGATCTAAAGCATATAAATTGCTTGTGTGGCCAATTTTGTTGGGCCGGCAAGAAAGCAAAGCTGCAGCAGGGCTTGCTGGTGGGAGGCTGGAAACAAGGGGGCATAGGGTTCCCAGATCTATTCCTATATAATCAGGCATGCCTGCTGCGACACGTGCGAGATTGGCTTGATTTAACACAGTACTATACGCCGGTACACTTAGAACGGGCATGCCTAGCGCCACATGACATGATTGCACTGCTCCACCTACCCCGAAATAATATACCCCCACATCTTAGGAACAGTGTACTGTTCAATCCTCTCCGGTTAACATGGCAGTGGTGGGTTGAACAGTTGGGGGGACATCCAAATATTTCAGACCAACTTCCGATTGTGGGGAACGTAGCGTTTGAAGCGGGAATGGGTAACCCAATATTTCAGAGTTGGGGACAGCATGGTATTACAAAGATGAAACATCTGCTTTCGGAACGGGGGGGTCTAGTGTCGTTCGCTGTCTTACAACAGAAGATAGGGTCTGATTGGGGAAATCATTTTGCTTATTTACAAATTCAGCACTATATACAGGCAATGCCCCAAGAAGCTTTGAAAGGGCAATTGGGGGACAAGATACAGGAGTTTTTCAGGGATCTGGCGACGGAAAGACATGCGATATCTGATTTATATGGGGCCCTGGCTCGTAGGAGGCCGATACAACAGTATGAGAAAATTAAAGTTAAATGGGAGCAGGACCTTGGGACTTCATTGGCATCCTGGGATATAGTGGCTTCTTTGAAAGGGATTAGACAATTAGTTACAGACGAAAGATTGAGAGAGTGTGGGTATAGAGTTATATTACGGGGATATATGACCAAAGCGCAGCTGGCCCACATGCAAAGGTCAGGGAGTGATACCTGTTCTAAATGTGAAGTAGCTCCGGGCACGTTTTACCATGCTCTTTGGAAATGTCCTAAGGTTCGGACATTTTGGCAGCGTGTCCGAGGCCTCTTGGCGCGGCTGGGTGTCAAGGTCCAGGGTAATGAGAGGCAATTTTTGATCGACCAGTCCGGGTCTTTTGCTCCCAATAGAGCACCGGCGACCCTTCTAGGGAGGAAGCTGTGTTTGGTGGCTCGTAAATGTATTATGCAATACTGGACTTCCCCGGAGGCCCCTGCCTATTGGCATTGGAGGAACCAGGTTCATCTCCTGGCTTCTTGGGAAGCCCGAGAGTCTAAATCCTCAGTTAAACGCCGACAGCGCTTTCTTCAAATCTGGTCTCCTTACTTACAGATGTTAAGCCCCCGTGGGAGAAGTCTGCTCGTTAACTCTGGCTAGCTTCCACAAGGTGTGTTGGAACCGAAGGCGGTTACTCCCGATAGAAATATAAATATGCTTATCTGGGAAGGGGAGGGGTGGGAAGGGCGGGAGGTGGGTGAGGGAGGGGAAGGGGGATCTGAGGTATGTTAAGTTTACATTATATAACCTTAGGAGTGCAGTACTACGATGTAAGAGGGGTGCGTGACAATAATTTCTTTACTCTGGAAAGCGCTGTAAACTTGTTTTGGTCAAATCTTAGCAGTATGGACCGGTGAGCCGGGGGTGCTAATAGACACCTAATTTGGTATGACAGTTTTTCTTCAGCAAAGCCTCTGGCGGTTACACAGGTCCGCTTGAGAATGGCAGTAAGGATCAGCAGCAAGAACTGCTCATTGAGTAGCCTTTCTGGCTGCCGGAGGTATAGGTATGGGGCCATCAGAGATAAGGCCCTTTGCCTTTGCACTGTACTGTTTTATTCGCACAGAAGAGTTTGTTATAAAGCATGTTTATTTGTGTTTCTTTTCCCCTGATGTACTGCAAAATATTTTCTACTATGAATATGTTGTAAATTAATAAACAAATTTAAACATAAAATGGGGCAAGGTGCCACAAAAAAAAAAAATCATGGGAAAGACCCAACCAAAGACTAGGCCTAAATGCAGCCTAAGTCACGGAAAACAAATAAAACTTAAAAACTGGCCAAAAAGAAAAAAAAAAAACAGGAAGAGAAGAGGACAAAAGGCCTGAAAAAGGCACAGTGAAAAATTGCCCAAAAAGATGCTGAAAAGGCACTATAAAAAGAAACTACAGACACAACTTCTCAACGCGGTAGAAAAACTGTGGTAACTGTGCCCTCGTGGCGGCTGGGAAGGCATTCACGCATGCGCGGTGGAGCGTGTCTTGCACTCCAGAAAGCTCTGTAAAGCTTGTTATAAGCTCCAGACCGGGCAGCGGGGTGCTGCATTACCCACGTGTGAATAAATAGGCCTGCTTGTCCTCAGAGAATTAAAAACCACAATGTTTACAAAAGTACACTGAACTATTACATACAGCATGGAAAACAAAAGTCATAAGACAAATGATTCCTCTTAATATATTAATTCAAAAGGAGTGAAGCCTGTGAAACTGGGATTACTTTAATCAGCGGGAATTGGATTGGAGATTCAAGGGTTTGTATTGTTAAACAATTTCTGGTTTTAAAAGGGAAAAAAAATGAAATCAAGTGTATTACTTTCACTAATATTGGACAATAAGTATGTTTCCAATGAAATTGATGGACTATGCACCGTTATGGTCTTGAAGAAACCAACCAGATGATCAACGTGGAATAATGATTTAGATAAATAATAACTGGGGATAATCGGGTTAATACCACGTTTTCTTTGTTTGCTGTTGTTTAAATTGATCTCCTTGTCTTATTTCACTCTCCCTATTTATTTTGTGGTCTAAGAAAGAGAAAGATTGTATAAAATCAATTTTTCTCCAAAGACAAGCAGGCTGATATTCTCACAAGTGGGTGACGCCACGTCGGCCCCGGAGGATTTTAAAGCAAAATCTCAAAATCTCTTCTACGGCGTTCCGTCGCGCGAGCGAACGCACTGCGCATGTGCGCACACCTCTTCCCGCTCGCCGTGCGGACACGCCCCTCAGTTTTTCTTTTTCCGCGTCTGAGGAGACACGGAGTTCGTTAGGGCTTCGTGTTTTCTTCAGGTCTTCGGAGTTAAATCTCTTTTTTATTTTTTCATTTGTACTTTTCATGGCAGGCTCATTGTGGCTTATATATACAGGTATTTTTTGTACCTGAGGCAAGAAAAAAATTTAAGTAATTGCCAGAGTCACAAGGGGCTGTGCCTGAACAGAGCATATAAGCATCTCTTTTTCTTTTTTCTTGAAAGTGCTGGTATATTGTTATCTGTGGGCTCTCTCTAGCCAGCAAATAAAACAAGCCCACATTTTTAGGATCCATTTATTAAAACTTTACAAATAGCTCTCCAGAGCTGTGAGAGCCTGCTCCAGCACACCACTGTCTTTAAGCCCCACAAGTGGTAAAGGTGTATGTCACAGGAAAAACCAGGAACCTAAGCAGGTGCATCCCTGGTCAGCCACTGAATGGGCAACCTGGTGACACAATATCAGTGGTGTAACCTTTGAAGTGAGTCTCCACCCGCCTCGGCGCCTCCTGCTCTGCAGGTCATTCGGGCGCATCGGAGGATGTGTCTTGGGCCGGATCATCTCCCTGTGAAGCGCAAGTAGTGTCTCAAAGAAACGAGACGTATTCTACTCTGCCAGGGATGCGCAAAGGAGATCATTCTGGAGTCCGACAGAGACCGATGCACGCTGGGTATAGTTATGCATCGAATAGGTCTCCACCTGCCTCGGCGCCTCCTGCTTAGCAGGTCATTTGGGCGCATCGGCGGATGTGTCTTGGGCCGGATCATCTCCCTGTGAAGCGCAAGTAGTGTCTCAAAGAAACGAGACGTATTCTACTCTGCCAGGGATGCCCAAAGGAGATGCCCAGAGCTTTGCTCCCTCGGTTATGGAGGTATCCGGGCTTCAGACATCAGTCGGTGCCGAGAGCGTTGCTCCCTCTGTTATGGAGGTATCCTGGCATTGGACGTCGATGCACCGGTACGTCGGTACCAGGTATCATCGGTACCATGGGTCCCGTCGGCACCGGGTATCATCGGTACCATGGGTGCCGTCGATGCCGAGTGTCATCGGTGCCATGGGTGCTGTCGGTACCGGGTATCATCGGTGCCATGAGTGCCGTCGGTACCGAATATCATCGGTGCGTCGGTACCGAGGAGTATCGATACCAACTACATTGGTACCATGGTCGGTGTCATGGGTCCCGTCGGTACCGGGTATCATCGGTACCATGGGTCCCGTCGGCACCGGGTATCATCGGTACCATGGGTGCCGTTGATGCCGAGTGTCATCGGTGCCATGGGTGCTGTCGGTACCGGGAATCATGGGCACCATTGGCACCAGGTATCATGGGCACCATCGACTATCGGTACCAGGTATCATCGCCCATCGGTACCGAGTATCATGATGCATGGGTATCGGGTATCATGGATGCCGTCGGCACATGAGTACCATCGATACCAGATATCATGACTAGGTACCATCGGTGCCATGGGTGCCATTGGTACCAGGTGTCATGAGCACCGTCGGTGCCATGTGTACCATCGGTACCGTCGGTGCTGTTGGTGCCGGATATCGTGGGTACCATTGGTACCACATGTCATGGCTACCATCGGTACCAGGTATCATGGGTACCATCGATACCAGATACCATGACTATCATCGGTACCAAGTACCATGGGTATCATAGGTACCGGGGTCCATCGGTACCATGTGTATCATCGGTACCGTCGGTGCCATGGTCTAGCAGTCTGGTTTCGATTCCCTTGCATTTCCAGACTTTGTCCTTGGCTTCGGGACCATGGGTACCATTGGATGCCATGGGTGCTACCGCCTCCTGCGGCATCTGGCTTTTCACCTGGTCTCCTTCACCGATGCTGCCTCTGGTATGGGTGTTCGCACCCTACTGGGGCAACTTCTCGACCCATAGTAGCCTCCATATCGGACGCGTTTGGATCTGAGCTGCTCTGTTTGAGTAGTTAGTTCAGTTCAATGATGGTCATCTGACATTACAGTGGAGATTGTGAATCCCAATGCCCAGATGCTAGAGGTCCTGGACTACTATCTTCACCTGAGTCTTCTGCACTCAGAACAGATAGGAGTTCTAAGAACTTATTTCGGCGCCCCCGGGGCCAGAGCATACATCCTTAGCCTCTTTTGGAGAATGGCGTACCAGGCTGGCATGATCGCATCCCAAATCAAGTCTTGTCAGATCTTTACGGGCATTCCCACCGGAGTAGGCTAAACCTTTTCACCAAGTGGTCAGGTAGCACACGGTGTGTCGCAGGTTCCTGTCCAAGGGCATTTTCGACACTTGTAATGTAACACCTAGATTTCTGCTCTAGATACAGTGATGCGCAGACTCTCATGACTGTGTGCCTTTCTCCTGGAGGAGGAGACTCAGCAGAAAACTGTAGATATGCTGTGCATACACTTCCTCATCTTGGAAGTTCTTTAGAGAGAGGAGTAGTTTTCCTTGTGCCTTAAGGGGTCGTACCTATACTCCTACTTCTCGACAGCCGGTTCGGGCTATGCCTCAGCACGCTCGTTCTAGTCAGCGACGTGCACCTAATCAGGCCCCTGCACCTATTCCCCAGGAAACAGAGGGGTTTTTGACTGGCTCCAATTCAGTATAGCCACTAAAAAAAAAAAATAAAAAAAAAAATGTCCGTACCGGCCATTCTGCCTGTCGGGGGGGAAGTTTACATTTTCTCCACCAAAGGTGACTTCTTTTATCCTCCAACCGGTGGGGTTTTTCAACTAGTCCGGTTAGGATACATTCTCAATCTGGAATCAAACCCTCCACATTGTTCATTGGAAGCTTAATCCTTTAGCTTCCATCAAAAGTGAGTACTTGCAGAGGAACTCTCTGCTTTTCTCAGCGCCAATGCAGTCGAGCCCGTTCCACCAGGGCAAGAAGGGTTGAGATTCTATTCCAGGTCTTTCCTTGTGGGTTGCGTCCCATCATAGACATAAGGGGCCTAAACAGATTTGGTTCAGGATGCTTTCCCTGGGCATCCTTCTTCCCATACTTCAGGAAAACGATTGGTTATGCTCTCTGGATTTACAGGATACTTATACTCTCTTTGCATCCAGAGTATGTTTTTTTCCTAGTGCCTGGCTGTTGTTGCAGCGTATCTTCATGGACTGGGAGTGCATGTGTTCCCTTAACACGATGATTGCCCGTCTCAACAGATTACAGCACAGTACATATTGAGACTTCTAGACACATGGCTTCCACAGTTCATGTAACTCCCATGGCACTTTTGCACATGACATCCGCTCAGTGCATCCTAGCTTCCCAGTGGTATCAAGTTTAGGGTATCTAGAGGATGTAACCCAACTGTTCGCCAGTCTTCGGTATTCCCCTCAGAGGTGGTTAATTCTCTCTATTTTGATTCTGAGGCATCTTACTCAGTCAAAAGCTGCTGACGAAGGTTGCATCCCTCCTGGCTATCCAACCAAATTATTTTAATTCAACAAACAATCGGGTTGTGATGTACTCGATAACAAAGGAGTATTGGATCTTGCCCTCTGAGTCAGGATGCCATGCAGATGTAGCGGTGGGCCCGCAATGCGGCATGTTTTCTGCAAGCCACTTATCTAATTGGCGTAAACAGCAGTCTGGCCGACAGGCTGAGCAGGATAATGCTACAGTTGAGCATGCCTATAGTTCGAAAGACCCCTCAGTGGATCTTTTTGCTACTTAGTCCAATTGCAAAGTCCCTCAGTTCTGTTCCAGGCTGCAGGTTCATGGCAGGCTACCATCGGATGCCTTTCTCCTTCTTTGGGAGACAGGTTTTCTGTATGCGTATCCTCCCATACATCTGGTGGAAAAGACTTTGCTGTTTCTCAAGCAAGTTTGTGGAGCCATGATTCTGATTGCTCTTTTCTAGCTGCGTCAAATAGGATTCCCTCTTCTTCTGGAGTTGGAATGTTTTCCAGCTCTCATTACGCAGAACGAGGGGGCACTTCTACATCCCAACCTCCAATCCCTGGCTCACACGGTCTGGATGTTGAGAGTGGGGTTTCGTTGAGTTTTCCAGAGTGTCTCCCGACTCTTGCTTGCTTTCAGAAAAGATTTCACAAAGAGGTGTTATTCTTTTTCATGGAAGAGGTTTGCCGTCTAGTGTGACAGCAAGGCCCTAGATCCTGCATCTTGTCTTATACAGACCTTGCTTGAGTTCTTTCTACACCTGTCTGAGTCTGGTCTCAAGACCAACTCTGTCAGTATTCATCTTTGTGCAATAGAGCTTATCATCAACGTGTGAAAGGTCAGCCTTTAGCTGTCCACTTCACGAGAGGTTTATCTCTCCCCCAATATTGAGAGAATTCCTTGTATGTGTCTAGGGGAGATTATTTCTGTTGGGCTTAGCACCCACAATAATTTTGGCAGTTGGCTCTTATGCTTCGGTCAGAGTTCCTATCACTCCTTATCCAGTATCTTGGGGTCCCAATGTCGTTTTCATCCAGCTGCTGCAAGCTCAATTCGGGCCACTGGATTCCTGCCATCTGAAGTATTGGACCTGGAAGGTCGTTTTCCTTAGTGGCTGTTCCTTCAACTCGTAAGGTCGGTGAGCTTCGGTCTCTAGTAGCTCAAGCGCCTTACCTTACTTCTCATCTTAACAGAGTAGTTCTCTGCATGCAGACAAAGTTCTTACTGGCGCTGGTATCAGAGTACCAGCTGATCCAGTCAGTTGTCTTGCCAACATTCTTTCTCCATCATCTTACAAGCCCTGGCGAAAGCAAGCTCCGCACTTTTTGCATGGAGCAGACGAGCTCCCTCGGACAGTCCGCCCAGTTGTTTATTTCTTTTAATGCCAGTTGCTGTCGGAAACTGCATAATTTCTTCTTGGCTAGCAGAGTGCATCTCCTTCATTTTTGTCCAAGCTGGACTGACTCTAGAAGGCCATGTCACGGCTCACAAAATTAGAGCCATGGCTGAGTCGGTGGCTCATCTAAGATCATTCACTATTGAAGAGATCTGCAAAGCTGCGGTGTGGTCATCAGTCCACACATTTTCATCTTACTACTGCCTTCAGCAATAGCCGACTCGTCAGTCGGTTTGGGCAGTCGGGGCTGCAGAACTTCTTTGGGGTTTAGAATCCAACTCCAACCCTCCTAAGCCCATTTTTGTTCTGTTCCAGGCTACACTCATTTAGATATTTCTTCTTTTCAGGTCAATTTTATTCTGGCCTCGCCGTTGCGAGACTCAATTGACCACTGTTTGTTGTGTTGTGTAAGCCTGGAAGCTAGGGATACCCCACTTGTGAGAATATCAGCCTGCTTGTCTTTGGAGAAAGAGTAGTTACTTACCTGTAACAGGTGTTCTCCGAAGACAGCAGGCTGCATATTCTCACAAACCCTCCCACCTTCCCCTTTTGGAGTTGTCTCCTCCATCTTTTGGATTTAACTGAGGGGCGTGTCCGCACGGCGAGCGGGAAGAGGTGTGCGCACATGCGCAGTGCGTTCGCTCGCGCGACGGAACGCCGTAGAAGAGATTTTGCTTTAAAATCCTCCGGGGCCGACATGGCGTCACCCACTTGTGAGAATATGCAGCCTGCTGTCTTCGGAGAACACCTGTTACAGGTAAGTAACTACTCTATCTTGTTGAGATTGTTTTCTTCTAATATTGTTTTAATGTACAATCATCTCTGTTTTACTGTTTTGCAAATGATCCTTGTAAAATGAAAAAATTATAAATAAATGATTAAAAAAAAAAAAAAAAGTCTTAAGACACTTAAAAAAAAAACAGCAAACTACATCTAAAGCAATATCGGAATGCCATACCTCGACACATCCGAAAAACCACTGAGCATCTACCCTTCCGAAAACTGCTGAAGACTTACCTCTTCAAACAAGCCTACGACCCGTCCTAACTCTCCAACACAACTCCACTCCAATCCCTTCAACACATCTCTTACCACTGTCCCACTCAATGTAATTATCCCACTCTATGAAATTATGCCGTCCCTGCGACACTTTGTTCCATACTTTGTATCATTTCTGTGACACATCGTACCATACTGAACCTAATCTAAGTAATTACGTCATCTCTTTGATACATTGTTTCCATCCCTGTATTATCTCTGTGATACTTTGTACCATACTATGTAAGCCGCATTGAACCTGCTATTGAGCGGGAAAGAGTGGGGTATAAATGCCACAAATAAATAAATAAATAACAGCAAACTACATCTAAAGCAATATTTTAATGCAGGAAAGAACCTGTACAGATTTCTGCATTTTTAAACAATAATTTCCCTGCCCCCAAACAGAAAAACATCATTGTTACAATGAAAATAACAGCCAACACATGTTTCTAAGCAAAAGCTGCTATGCTCCACTGATGACTTGGGAGTTTTTGGCCACTTAACAAGCGCAGTAAAAAAAAATAAATTGTACAGCGCTGCGTAACCCTAGTAGCGCTTTAGAAATGTTAAGTAGTAGCAGTAGTATCTGTAATTTCTAGCAGCCCACTAATGTCAGTTTAACCACATTGGGCAATATCTCACCAGTGCCTGCTGGCACCAAGGCAAGTCTGGGACTGGTGTGTTAATATCTCAGAAATCTGACACGGCACCAAGGTTTGCCTTAGACGATGGATGGCCCTCCAGAAAGCTTTTTGCCTTTCGGTAGATCCACCAAATATGCCCTATAGTCTCATTCTCCCTATATCGACACTTCCTGTGGTCATTGCCCCACAGGACCACTGTCTCACCAAGCAGAAATCTGCAGACCAAAGCTTGAGGCACATTTGTCTGGACTGGTCTAGCAGGATGATAAGGAATTTATAATGTAATTGTATGAATTTAGAGGGACCGTTTCTAGTTTTGTGATGGAGCCTTTTGCCCTCCATAGATAGAGTGTAGGATTTTTAATGTTTCATACTTTATTATTATAGTTCGTTTTATATATATAAATGGCCCTGGGTCTCCATTTCAGACTGAAATAGAGAAATAATAAAGTTCTATATCTTTTGAGTGAACTGTTTTTCTTTGTTAAAGTTTATAAGGATTAACAAATAAAATTAAGTAGGAACTGCTGTGCACAGAATCCTCCCAAGAGTAATTCTGAAAAACATCTAACTTCACAGTGTCATCTAAGTGTTTTAAAACTGACGTGATGTGGAGTGAGATCGCAAGTCTGGCTTGGCAGTACTGCTCCTATTCTATATAGACTAGCCGTTGAGCCCTTGTAAACGGGCTAGTTTTGGAATGGGGGGGGGGGGGTTCTGAGGCCCCCCCCCCCGAGCATTGTCTGTTATTTAACTTACATCGCACCACGCAGACGCAGCAGGCACATCAGCAAAGCTGCCATCGGGACAGGCTTCCTTCTCTGCCTGTGTCCCGCCCTCGTGTGACGTAACGCGGCGAGGGCGGGACACAGGCAGAGAAGGAAGGCCGTCCCGAAGGCAGCTTTGCTGATGTGCCTGCTGCGTCTGCGTGGTGCGATGTAAGTTCAATAAGAAAGACAGTGCTCGGGCCGGGTGGAGGGGCGGCGCTGGCGGCGACTCCGGGTGGGGGGAGCGGTAGCAGTGACCTTGGAGGGGGGGGAGGGCGGAGCGGTTGCCAGTACGTCTGCGGCATGCGCAGTAGAGACTTCCCGCTCTGTCCCGCCCCCCCCCCCCCTCATCACGTATTGATGCAGGGGCGGGGCAGAGAGGGAAGTCTCTACTGCGCATTTGCGAGCAAGTACGACACTCGCCTTTTATATGTTTGATTTTGGGGGACAGGCAGGAGGACATCTGCCAACTACAGGGCTGACTGACCCCTGCTAGCATGCAAGAGATAACAAGGGATCAGGCTTACTTTTCTGTTTCTAACCAGCAGTAGTGAGCTCAAATCACCTGTACAAACTCTTCCTTTAAAAAGAAGGGGTGGTATAAAACTTTTTTATATAACCTTTTTTTTTTTTTTGGTAGAGGCAGGGTTAAATTCTGAGTGGATTCTCTAATTATAGATCTCTATAGTGGACAACATTCCAGAAGCTCAGGCACTAATACTTTGAGTTTAGTATATGAAAGCATGGCCTCCTGTGCTCGCCGTCTTGTTCTATGCAGTGGTACAGGGGTACCAGGCTGTTCCTCAGCAGAGCATGGGTGCCCAGGCATCAAGGAGTGGGAAAGACTTTCTACATTGGCTTTTCGGGTGTATAATATTTGTCCTCCAAATACAAGGAATTCATGCAGTACTATAATAGATAAACTCTCTCTCGCATAGGTGACGGGATCAGACTGGCCTAGCTGTGGAATTGCACCAAGCACAGAGTCGTACCTGGGCAAAACAGAACTGTTATGAAGAGCACTTGACTGAAAGTGGAGCTCCAGGACCTTGCTGCTGATCTGAGAAGAGAGACGGACTCCCTGGCAATCAGGACTTTGTTGTGGAGATCGGTGAACTCGGATACACCCCTGTATTCTCATAAATAAGCTTTCATTTTTTTTTTATTATAATAATAATTATTATTTTTAACCTCCATAGTTTCCCTAACTTTTTAAAGATTATTTATTGTATATAGAGTAAGTTATTTTTTTTTCATGAAAACCCTTACCCCACCCCAACAGACACAACCTAGCAGTGTAATGCAAAATTCAAATGAAATAGGACTCCTACAGGTGTAATGTAACTTTGATTTAGCTGTCACTTTTAATGTGTGGGATTTTGCTGGATTTTTTAGTTGTATTTTGGGGGGTCAATCTCCCCATACATAGTACACAGAAGACATTTGAATGTTTCCTGTATTGTAATTATCTTACTGTGTGCAAACGTAAATCTTTGCCCACTGGACAGCTGCTTACTGATTTATAAAATCAAACCTGTTACACAGGTAACAAACACTACACTCTCTGCCACTCAGAGTCACTTTTTGGTTATATTAATCTCTAGTTTCTGTGCACATTGGTATGATGTTGTTCTGTGTATAGCACTTTTGTATATAGTGTTTAGAAGCTACAAAAGAATTAAAAAGAAAAACAATCTTTCTGCAAGAGACTGACCATCCTCAACAAGTCCAGCAGGAAGTCATGATGGACCCTCTTGCCATCCTCAATCTATTTTGAGATTTCATAACTTTTTAAATAAATTGTATGAAAGTGTATAACTGTGTGGCAAATTTTGTGTAAAGTTTGGCAAGAATGAAAGTTTCTAGCAATCACCATCTTCCTGCATTTCGTCAGCATGGACATGCCTACAGTACTAAGGAGCTGCTTTTTTTTATATGATCTGAGCATGATATACAATAACTTGTAAGAGGAATAAAAGTTTGGGATTTTTTTTTTCTAAGGTTTGCAATTTATTTCTTAGGTGAACAATAAAAATCCACTTTCCAACATAAGAAATGCCATATTCACTCAGCTCTAGGTGCATGAAGACCTGCACTCCATCTCTGACAGTAGTCAGAGTATGCAGCAGGATCCCATAGACTAGACCCAAACCTTGCTCATACTGAAGGATAAGCAGTGGTTTTCCCAAACCTACATGGCTACAGCGTCCCTTCGGCCTGACCCAGAATCCGACTGATGGGTTGTGCACGCTTTCCAGCAAGTAACTAGAGCAAGCGAATAAGAGCCTTGGCTAGCTAGAGAGAGGTTCAGTATTCTCAGTCTCGCCAGCAGGTGGAAGGTGGTGAGCCCTTTAGTCTCTTTTCTCTCTTGTCTTTCTAGTTTAAAAAGAAAAAATAAGTTAAATAGAGTGGACAGTGTTTTTATTACAGACTAAGGGGTTTATTTTTAGGATTTCGTTGGTGCACCGGTGTCTTTCATTTATCTGGAGGCTGAGGCCTGCGGGGAGTCTCTTTACACCTCAGTGGTGTCACATTCAGGTGGCCGGGTCCCTTCCCCCAATTCCTCACGTTTCCTCCTTGCACTGCTGTGCGCTGTCATGTGTTTGGGAGCTTGTCTCAAACTCTTTGAGGGAGGCCTGGGCAAGGCAGCTGTATTTGTCTTTCAAAAAAAAAAAAAAAGTAATTGAAGCAGTTTGAAGTGCAAACGAGCAGGGCAGCTCTGTTTCCACCTTTATTTGCGGCGGTATCGCTTTGTTTTTATGGCTCGGGGCGTGTACTCCGGCCCATTGGTTGCGCATGTTACCTCTGAAAATATTTTTTATGTCTAACTCATTTTTATTAGGTTTCCAGTGAGTAACAATACATACATGAAATGAACAATCTACCGAGAAGATTCCCTTGTACAGATATTAAACATTAACAAAGCTACTCTTCTTTTCTTTCAACCTCTACAACTCCCCTTCCCCCCCTTCCTCCTCCCCCCTCTTTCCCATTCCCCCCCCCCCAACCTGTAACCCTTTATTCATTTTCATTAAATTGCAAGGAGTCTAATGTCGCACAGATAAAGTCCAACAATACAGTTAATTTAGGATTCTGCTTCTCGCAGCTGGCTGCAATGTATCCCAGAAGTGTGCCCATATTTTTTCCAGGTTCTTGCCCTCCTCAGAGGAGAAATCTGTTACTCCACATCTTTCCAATTTCAGTTGCTCAATCATTTGCGTGCTCCAGACGCCTATTGACGGGGCCGCGGACTCTCACCAACTCAGCAATATAGTTTTTTTTCCAATTAACACCGATCGTCTTGCAAAGGATATAAAACCTGGGGTTGTAGGTTTCACACTTTTATAGATCCCAAAGAGCATCAGCGGATGACTCCGTATGGTACGGCCCCAATAAATCTTGATTTCAGACAGCACCCGGGACCAAAAGTTCGCCACGCGGGGGCATAGCCAAAATGAAAATATTTTTTAAAAAGCCACTCCAACGTATCGGAGGGCCGTGCAATGGCAGAGAAACTCCACCTTCCTTAGCGTCCCTCCGGACCGGCCCAGGATTGGACTGATGGGTTGTGCACGCCTACCAGCAGGTGGAGACTGAGAAAAAAACTCTGACTCTAGAGAGCCAATGAGAGCCCTGGTCATGTGACCCTAGCCTCAGTATTTTCTCAGTCTCCCAGCAGGTAGGACGTGAGCCTATTAGTCTCTCTTTCTGGTATTTGTAGATATTTTCTTTATTGGTTCTTCTGTGCCCAGGAATTTTATTGAGGTCATTCCTGATACTAAGTGCCTTAGTGTTCAGCCTCTGGGGTGTTAAACTCGGGTGCCCCGAGTCCCTCCCCCCTATTTCCTCCCCATCTCCCTTCTGGTGTATCCTCACACAGCTTTATTAATAACTAAGGGAAGGGCTACCCTTTCATTGTAAAGGAGTATTGCCTTTGGGAGAGGCAGCCAGTACTTTAAAAAAAAAAAAAAAAAAAAAAGAGAGAACTGAACAGCTGAGTAAGCTATCTGTTCCCCGCTGACTTAACGAGCAGGCAGCTCTGTCTTTTCAACTCTGTGTGGGTTTCAGCACCTGTTTTAAAAAAAAAAAAAAGCTACGAGATAGGGGAAGCGAACGAAGGCAAGCCAGTACCCTTTTAGCCAACGTATCGGAGGGCCGTGCAATGGCAGAGAAACTCCACCGTTGTACTATCTGTCAGCAGCAGGGGCAAGTGGTACCTGCAAGTACTGCACTGCGTTAGAAATTTTGGCGGTGGCCGATCCCTCTCACTCCGCTTCCTCTCCTGCGACCATGGTTCAGCAGGATTCAGGGGTCAGTAAGAAAAAGACGCCAGTTTCCATTTTGGCAGGTAGCTCCGCCATTTTATCCTCTGTCGGTGGAGCTGTCTGCAATAGCTCTGCCCGAGCAAGCAGGGGTACCAGAGGGGGGTTTCTGTCTTGAATTCATCCTTCAGATGTACAAGGCCTTCATGTTACAAAAGTCAGGTCCAGCTTTGGCCCCTTTAGGTGGCTGCTTAGAGAGGCAAGTGGCCTCAGCAACCTAGGGGGTGCTGGGATCTAGAGGAGGATCTGGTTTCTGAGCCAGATCAGGAGATGCCCTCGCTGGAGGAGGCCGGTTATTTAGGAGAAGGACAGTTTTCTGAGGACTTTGGTCCAGGGAACTCGTGTGCAGAGACTTTGCTTCCGGGGAAGAATCCATCTGTGGTTCAAATTTTTCACAAAGAGGATTTATAGGAGCTTATTTATTTGGTGGCTACTATCTTGCATTTTGAAGAAGAGGAGCCTGTGGCCGTGGAGGGCCATAAGGTAGATATCCTGGTGAAAGGCATTAGAAGACTGGGTAAGACCTTCCCTATGAACCAGGATATCAGACAAGACATTCAGGCACAGTGGGATGTGCCGGATTGTCCTTTTCGGCTCGCTAGATCTATGGTGCATCTCTATCTAGTTCCTGATTCAGACAAGTCCCTTCTGAAGCCTCCAGTAGTGGATGCAGTAGTCTCAGTGGTTACGAAGAGGAAAACTGTCCCCGTGGATGGAGGTATGGTTCTCAAAGACATTCAGGATCGTCGTATGGAGGCTCTGTTAGAGTAGTTTTCATGTCTCTGCTTTGACAGTTCAGATGCCCATTTGTGGTTCCTTGGTCACTAGGGCTTGTTTCCGCTGGTCTGAGAGAGTCTTGGATAGAACTTTGGATGATTTGGCTTTGATAGACACCAAAGTGGCTAAGATTGAGATTGGTTAAGCCTTTTTGGCAGATGCCTTATACGATTTGCCGAGGGCCTCTTTTAAGTCCATGGCCTTGAGTGTGGCCACAAGGCACTGTCTTTGGCTGTGAGGTTGGTCCGCGGATGTGGCTTCTAAATCTAAGCTAAGTAAATTCCCTTTTAGGAGATCCTTTCTGTTTGGAGACCAGTTAGACAAGGTAGGCTGCAGTGTAGGAGATACTAAGGTGCCTTGACTTCCTAAAGACCGGCGTCAGGTCCCCATAGGTACAAAACATCTGCTTGCCAGCCTACTCAGCCAGGCTGAACCCCAGAACGCTCATTCACATCAACAGCGTGTGCCTAAGGCCCCTGCTGCTCCCCAGGCAAAGCAAGGGATGAGCTTTTGGCTGTTTCCAGCAGAGCATAGCTGCAGTAGAAGTGTCCTCCTGGACGACTTGCCGCTCGGGAAGGTTAAAATGTTTCATGAAAGGTGGCCTTTTATAACCTTTGACCGGTGGGTTCTTCAAATAGTCCATCTCTGATACGCCCTCAATTGGTATGTCAAGCCTCCAACTTGCCCACGGAGCACTTATTTGTTCAGGCACATTGCATTTCCTTCACTTATGCCCAGGCTGGGCTGGCCTTGGAGGGTCATATCACGTCTCATGATGTCAGAGCCATGGCCGCATTGTTAGCCCACCTATGGAACTTTGGAAGGCTAAGTGCTTTGAAAATATGCCTTAAGGTCTTGATTAGCCTCCATTGAAGACATTTGCAAGGCTGTGATGTGGTCTTCATCATACTACTGCCTTGAGCAGGATACCCCATGCTACAATTGGTTTGGTCAGACAGTATTGCAAAATCTGTTCGGTGCCTAGAATCTAACTCCACCTACTTAGGCCCATTATATTCTGTTCCAGGCTGCAGTCGCATTCAGATTGTTTATAGTTTCAGGTTAATCTGTGTTATGTCATTGCAAGGCCAAGTCACCAATGTTTGTTGTTATTGGTGAGCCTGGATCCTAGGGATTCCCCACTTGTGAAAATTATAAAAGCCTGCTTGTCCTTGGAGAAAGTGAATCAGCTTAGCTGTAGCAGGTATGCTGTGAGGACAGCAGGCTTTATAGTCTCACAATCCCTCCCTCCCTCCCTCCCTCTGTTTATATTTTGGTGTAGTATTATATTGAGTCTGTGTTCTCACAGCAGGTGGGCAGGCACTCACACGACCAGTGGCGCGTGTCTTGCGCTGCACAAAGCTCTCCTTTAACTCTGGTAGGTACCTTTGCTTTAGGGTAAGGTTTCGAGTGTATTTTTGCACAAGTTTGTGCATGTTTTACACTACATGTGCCATCAAAACTACTGCAATTATCTTCAGCTCCCTGGGCCAGGATAAGTAGGCAAGAATGGTCACTGGTGGCTCTGAGCTAATACGGAGATTTAGGACTGCCCCCTCCTCTCGTGTTTCCTGTTAGTAGAGAAACCAGTCAAGTAGTGGGGCTTCTGCTGGACATAGCAGCCCCTTGATGAACTTTCTTACCAAGTATGGCAGCCGTTGTACCTGACTGACTAAAAAATAGAGGCCAAGGATAGGCCCTGCTAAAGACATGGATGTAGTGCTCCAGCACCTTGATAGGCAGAGGTGGTACTAATGCTGCTGCGATGAAATCCGGAGCACATGATTTATAATAGTTAGCTTTTACTGCCCGTGCATGTCCTGAAAACATTTTACTTAGTTCATAAGCTTTGCCGTAGTGGGACAGACTATCCAACAGTGGCCAATCCATGTCACAAGTACCTGACAAGACCCCAAAACAATCCATTTTATGCTGCTTAGCCTAGAAATAAGCAGTGGATTTTCCCAATTCCATCTTAATAATAGCTTATGGACTTTTCTTTTAGGAAGATATCCAAACCTTTTTAAAACCCTGCTAAGCTAACTGCTTTTACCACATTCTCTGGCACTGAGTTTCAGAATTTAATTACATGTTGAGTGAAGAAATATTTTCTCCAATTTGTTTTAAATTTAACTACTTTGTAGCTTCATTGCATGCCCCCTAGTCCTCATATTTTTGCAAAGAGTAAATGAGTGATTCAGGTCTACCTGTTCCACTCCACTCATTTTATATTACCTCTATCCTATCTCCCCCTCAGCATTCTCCAAGCTGAAGACCCACACTGCTTCAGTCTTTCCCTATAGGGCAGTCATCCTGTCCCCTTTTATCATTTTCATCACCCTTCTCTGTACCTTTTTTTAATTGCACTACATGTTTTTTGAGATGCAGTGAGCAGAATTGCAAGGAACTGAAATCTAACATAGAAAAGCTATTAGCATTTTATTATCCCTTGTTTAATCTTGGCCAGGTGGACTGCAGTATGTAAGCACTATCATACTGGGCCAGACAGATGGTCATTAAGCACTGTATCCTGTTTCTAACAATGGCTAAGTCATGTCACAAGTACCTGGCAAGCCTCCAAAAGGGTAAAAGATCACATGCAGCTTCTCACAGGAAGCAGCAGTGGATTTTCCTTAAATCCACTACAGTGATGGTTTATGGACTTTAAACTGTACTACAATTAACTGCTCTTACTACATTCTCCGATACTGGATATATCTGGACTTTGTTAAGCAGCTTACTTTTAATTCACACCTTTCAAGAAAATGGTGGAGTAGTAAGAAGGAATGGATCCTCAGAAGCTTAGCTGAAATTGGGTGGCGGGGAAGAGGGGGTGGTGGTTGGGAGGCGAGGATAGGGGAGGGCAGACTTATACGGTCTGTACCAGAGCCGGTGATGGGAGGCGGGACTGGTGGTTGGGAGGCGGGAAATACTGCTGGGCAGACTTATATGGTCTGTGCCCTGAAAAAGACAGGTACAAATTCAATTCAAGGTAAGGTATATGAGTTTGTCTTGGGCAGACTGGATGGACCATGCAGGTCTTTTTCTGCCGTCATCTACTATGTTACTATGTTATGTAAGTCAAGAATGCCCTGGACTAAATAAATGTTGGCTTTTATCGATCCATGCCTAAATACTGTTCAGTAATATGGTTCTTTATAGAATGGCCTCTACTGTTTTGTCTGGTGCCGATCAGTCAAATTTCCTCAACCTTCCATTTTAAGAAGTGGCATTACACTGGCTACTTTTCAAGTTTCAGATACCACGCTTGATTCAAAAAGACAAGTTACAAAATTATTAAGAATAGATCTGCAATTTAATTTTATATTCTCCGTACACTGGGTCTATACCATCCAGTCTAGGTGATTTTGTCCTATACACCTTCCAGCTTTTAAAGATTTGTTTTAGCTCCTCTGCCTCATCACTAAATACCATTTTTGGCATGGGTATCTTCCTCAGTGAAGACCAAAGGAAATAATTTAGCCTCATTCTCAGTACCCTTTTTACCCCTTGCTCATGTAGTGCGCCAAGTGATTTTCTTAGCAGGTACTGGTTTAATATAACCTAAAAAATTCATTTTGTTTTTACACCAATGCAAACTTCCTTTCAAAGGCTTTCATTACCTTCCTTAGGGCCTCTTATCAAGCCACACTAGTGGTTCCTGTGCAGCACTGCCAACAAAGCCCATTCCACGTGAATTGGCTTGGTCAGTATTACTGCACTGTGACATGCTACTGCTTTACACTGACCTTGCCCTTCCTTAACACTGTTTCCTAGTATTGTCATTCAGATCCTTCTATTTTTTTGGAATTTTTAAACTCTAAAGAGTTATTTACCTCCCCTTTTAACCACATTCACTATCATATTCCACATATTTAATTAAAAAAAAAAAGAGGTAGCAAGCCAACTCTCTGGGGTGGACTTGAGTCTGTTTCTTCATGCGAATGGATCCTCAGAAGCTTAGCTAAAATTGGGTGGCAGAGCAGGTGGGGGGAAGAGGGGTTGGTGGTTTGGAAGCGAGAATAGGGGAGGGCAGACTTGTATGGTCTGTGCCGGAGCCGGTGATGGGAGGCGGGACAGGTGGTTGGGAGGCGGGAAAAACTGCTGGGCAGACTTGTACGGTCTGGGCCCTGGGAGAGACAGGTGCAAATCGAGGTAAGGTATACACATGAGTTTGTCTTGGGCAGACTGGATGGACCATGCAGGTCTTTTTCTGCCGTCATCTACTATGTTACTATGGACTTCTAGGATGGTATTTTGAACAGCCAGACCAGCTGTAAACTCTTGCCTGCTGCAGCTGCTCCTCTGATTTTATTTTGAGCATTTTCCTCAGTATTTAATTTTCAAACAGGAGTCACAGTGGATTTCTTGCATGTACATACCTTACTTGTTATGGGGTCCTTTTACTAAAGGTGCACTGAAAAATGGCCTGCGGTAGTGTGGACATGTTTTGGGCAAACGCAGAATCATTTTTCAGCGCACCTGTAAAAAAAAGGCCTTTTTAACATTTTTGCCGAAAATGGACGTGCGGCAAAATGAAAATTGCTGTAACATAGTAGATGATGGCAGAAAACGTCCTGCACGGTCCATCCAGTCTGCCCAACACGATAAACTCATATGTGCTACTTTTTATCTTACCTTGATTTGTATCTGTCATTTTCAGGGCACAGACCGTAGAAGTCTACCCACCACCAGCCCCGCCTCTGCCACCCAATCTCAGCTAAGCTTCTGAGGATCCATTCCTTTTGAACAGGATTCCTTTATGTTTATCCCACGCATGTTTGAATTCCGTTACCGTTTTCATCTCCACCACCTCCCACGGGAGGGCATTCCAAGCATCCACCACTCTCTCCGTGAAAAAATAGTTCCTGACATTTTTCTTCAGTCTGCCATCCTTCAATCTCATTTCATGTCCTCTAGTTCTACCGCCTTCCCATCTCTGGAAAAGGTTAGTTTATGGATTAATACCTTTCAAATATTTGAACGTCTGTGTCATATTACCTGTTTCTCCTTTCCTCCAGGGTATACATGTCGAGATCAGCAAGTCTGTGTGTCCATTTTGGGTCCAAGTCCTTACCACCAGCCACTGACCTAGCGGTAACCAGGCGGTAAAGACCTACACCCGTCAAATGCCATTTTTCAGACACACATAGACACCTGCAAAAAATGAAATTACCTTAAGAGCCACACGGTAGCCGGGAGGTAACTCCATTTTGGTGCACGAAGACGCTTACGTGGTTTAGTAAAAGGGCCCCTAAATCAGATTTGATTGTTACTGTTGCCTAGTGGCCATAGCACCAGCACATCTTGCACCAAATTCTGTTTTCACTAAGGACTAGATTTACCCATCACCGCTGGACATCTTAAAATGTGGTCTAGGTACATGTTGTCAAGCAAAGGTGGAAAGTATTACTGAGTGTGTGTGTGTTGTTGGCCCTGAACCAGCTTTCTCCGTGAGTCAGTCATGTACTTCTAAGGAACTTTATATCCCTAGCACAACCTGGCCTTAGTTTATCCAGTCAAATAGCGGGGTAACTGAAATGACCCATTATTGTATTAGGTGATTTCTGCTACCATTTCAACATCTCTGCATTCTGCTGCACCCAGCAGTATACCCCATCACTATTCTCTTCCCCTTTACAGATGGGATTTCTATCCACAAGGATTCTAAGGTCAATTTTATTTCCTACTGGACTTTTATTGTTTGATTCAAGGCTGCCTAAGGCAGGGGTTTTCAATCCATTACAGTCAAGGGTGAGATCCTGAAGATCTCTGCCCTATCTTCCACCCTATCACTGCAACCTAACTTGGACCCTGGTATGACAGTGTCCCACTGGTTATTCTATTGCTAGCAAGTTTCACAGATGCCCAACATATCTACCTTTGTTAGTACCAAATAATTCTCCCATCTTCTTTTTCTAGGCTTCTAACATTTCTATACAGACACATTTTAAACTTGTTGTTTCTATTAACAACTTGCTTAGCAGTCTTTCAAGTTGCTCATTATTCAAAAGGCACTTGGGTCTACTAGCAGGATGCACTAGCTTCTGTGTCTTGAGGATATCCTTCAAGGAGTCCCCGTTTGAAAGCATGCACTCGTGAGCAACTCTCAGTTTTCACTCAGGTTCTGGTTTAAAAAGTTGGGTTTTTTTAAGATGTTGATGTTAACAGCCTGGTTAAGGTAGAGCCTGCCTTTCCAGAATAGCTGCCCCCCCCACCCCACAGCTCTAGGGCTGTCCAAACCCTTGGCTCATGGGTAGATGCCTTTGCAAACATCCTTATTGTGAGAGGGTATTACATCAAGTGGAGGGCAGGTCCTGGCTTCAGGATCACTTCCTGCCACAAATCTGATGCTCTTTCGTGTGACCTTTGTCCTCCTAGGTTGCTAGACAGAGATGGGGCCTTCTCTATATACTTGTCTGCCTCAGCTGCTCTAGTCTAAGGATAAGACTCATTCGCTAAGTGCTAGGAACTTTTTTTTTTTTTTTTTTTTTACACGATTGCTCACCAAATAGGTGATAAAGATCCACATGCTCTACCCTAGTATGCTCAATAAGGTGGCCAGAGCTGCACCTGCTACTCCAACATGATCAAATACATAGAGCAATTATAAAAGCAGTCTTCCATGATCTGTGTAATTCTGGTTGCAGCAGGCACATTCATTGTCAATACATGACTGAACCAGTAATTCAACAATCTGACAACATTCTATTCGCTAGCAACCTTTAAGGTGTCTCCTCTCCCCTGCCGAGATGCACTCATATCATGTGATTCGAATGCAACACAAAACAATGGATACTTGTTCTTGATCTGTCCCTTCCATTTTTGGGGCCTAGACTGTAGAAGTCTGCCCAGCACTGGAGCTGCCATCAAAGGCTACTCTAGTCCACCCAAATCTTTCTCTAATTATGACCGATTGTACAAAGTCCTCCTCATTTTTTTCTAGAAGTCTGCCCACTGATGGCCATCTAGGCACCAATGAGTTTTGTTCCGATCCCAACCCTTTTCTATTTAAAGTAGCCTTTGTGTTTATCCCATATCTTTTTGAATTCTACACAATGTTTTCATCACCATCGACACCACCTTCCCTGTAAGGGCATCCTCCACCGTCTCTATGAAAACATACTTGCTAACATTATAGGGTGGTAGACTTAAGAGTAAGGTCAATTCATGGCCTCTAGTTGTACTGCTTCCCCAGCTCTGGAAAAGCTTTAAATAGAGATATAGATACATTAACTATTTAATGTCTGTATCCCATCACCCTAGTGACACTAAAGCAAAGACTGGATAGCTCCTATTTTACTGCTGATTCAGGTTACTAAGGCAGAAAGCGTATTAGTTATACGATATGCTAGTTTAGGTTCTGAGAAAGCCCAGGCTTAAACAGACTTAAAAACATAATAAGAATGATGCTATGCTCTGAACAGCATTTAGAACCTAATTCTAAACAGAATGTAAATGCTAAATTATACTATACATCACCTTGCTCAATAAGTACAATTTAGATTCTGAAGTCAATTTTTAACCCCAATTCCACACAATTTCCTATCAGGTGGAATTTTGATCCATAAAGATTCCACAATGTATTTTTGTTTCCTGGTAAAAAGATAAAAGGTCATCATCCCTAATTCATATCAAAATGATGGGGTAGCATAATTTGTACCCAGGTATCAGTGTTCCATATATCTCCTCCTAACACATCTGAGACACTATGAGGCATAATTTCAAAGCACTTCAACGTACAATTCCATAGGTTACTGTGTAACTTTTGTAAGTCTATGTGCTTTGAAATGAGCCCCTGTATGTCTTCTTTTCCCAAAGCCTGAGCTGTGTAAGTCTGCACACAGGAAAAGACTGCTCTGGCTAGAAAAATTCTAGACCCCGTGGTAGTGCAGTGAGATGCAACAGTTACCATGATGCTGGGCTGAATTCCAACTTATTTTCCAGCACTTTCTGTGCTTGGTTTCCTAGCCATGCTTGTCTTTGGAAAACTCGGTGATTTCACTTCAGCTATTTTTTTTATATACATCACACCGCCAGAGTCCAAGAAATAATGAAGGCAATACCAGCTTCTTGTAGCGGAAATGATGCCAGCTCTTGAGTTTGTTTTGCTTTTTTTTTTTTTTTGCTCTGCCCAAGCTGCTGGCAGGAGGGACACAGAATACATCCTCTGATCTGGCATGGACAGTAAGCATTTCAAGAGCCTTTAAACAGACAACAGTACATTGCTACAGTTGCAAAACATCCTAGCAGCATTTCCCTCAAAGGCAGAGACTGCAACTGAAGGAAGCATAAGCAGTCATTAAAGTTCCATGCACTGATAATGGACTAGTATACATACATGCTCTGCACGTGTAGCAGAACACTGCAGTGTGCCAGACAAGCGGCCAGTGCAACCGAGGTTCTTTATCATCAGAAGAGGAAGCCGATGCAACAAACAGCCGCATGAAGCCACGGGATGCTACAACTGCAAGACCAAGGTAGGAGTTTGTAAAATGACAGGAGAGTAAAGGGTGGCTAAGTGTGATTTCAACGATTAACTCCTATAATTAGTATTTATAGTACCAAAATCTGCACCCTCGTTTTGCTTTTAAAATGGGGGTTTCTCTATTTATTTATTTTTTTTGCAATGAATGTTCAATCTACTCTGGAATAGTATTCTTAAAGTCTCTGCAGCATTAATTGATTCCTTATAATACAGACCTTGTGTTAAAGCATTTCAACACACAATGAAAGCAGTTTGAAAAGAAATTGCAAGATTTAATTCTCAACCATTGTGTAAGGCCTTTTAAATGTTATATAATAGCAAAAAAAAAAAAAAAAAAAAGCTGCAATTTTGTTTTCATTAAGACCTAATTACTTTGTACTTTTACTTTTGCATAATGCAGCTCAGTGGTTTTCAACCTAGTGGTCCTGAAAGCCACTGATGCAGCTCATCTAGTTTAACCCCCAGTTTTAATTTTCCTTTCTCTTGCTCTGACCCATGGCACCTGCTGGGTTAAAACTGACCAATGCTCTGTGCATGGGGCAAAGAAAGAGAAATCGATTCATTCTAAGACGCATAAGAGCATTGTTCCGGTTTTCAGTTTTTGGCTAAGGCTCTGTCACAATCCCACAATACAGTTTGACCCATGAGTTACAGAAAATGCTTCCACATCTTGCCTGGTTTAAATGCTTCTCTTTGTTATTTTATTAGATTAAAACAGAGGAGCACGACACAGAGTTGTCTCCCAGCTGCTGTAAACAGTTTTTTAAAAAAAACCTTAGGCTTTGGGTTAGAATTCTGTACCACGGGCATGTTTGGCAACAGCTGATGTTCGGCACTTTGAGTAGTTTACACAAAGACAAACTGGACCAGATAGTAACTGAATTCTACAGGTGGTGCCTGCTCCAGTGCATGGCAAAAAAAACGACTAATGGATCTTGTCAATTTTACTGACCTAAAGTCCAGGAAGTTTGCTCACCTCATTCCACAAATACCTTTACTGTTGATAATAAAAACGTTACTTTTTTATAGCCATGGAAAATTAGGTAATATTTAAATATAAACCAATTTGTCTTTTACAAACTTTTCCTTACTGGTGGCCAGTAGCTTTAAAGGAAAAAAAAAAAATCAAACAGTAATTGTCAGTTATGGACAGCAGCCCTATTGAACAAAAATAATTTGTACATGATATCCAAAATAAAGGGAGCTGTTACCAGTGCATCATACTTCCCATTTCTCAAAGATGTGTTTACAAAAGCAGGGCTTACAATGCTCAGTTTTATACAGTGTTCATTTAACTTCCTGAAATTAGACCAAATCTCCTTTTCACCCATGTAGACTCATCTGCTACTGATCTTCCCCAAAGATATCGCACTTCTTGCGTTTCATTTCCTCAAAATCAAACTCAGACCCCATCATCCTCTTGTAAATGTCCTTAATGTCATCGCAGGTGGTCTCAAAGTGAGTGGTGGCATCGTAAGTGCGAGAAAGAAAAACCTACAAAGCAAAAAAGTTACAGAAATTTTTCAGCAGTTAAGGAAACATTTAGTTGGCGTTGCTGCTACTCCTGGCTCAGGGAGCTGCCGTTATACCTTCACAAAGGGCCACTTAATGTTGAAAAGCAACAATTTGTTCAATGGACTCTCTCTCTGCCTAGGGATTTGATTAGCACAGGGGTTCTCAACCCACTCCTCTGGACACCTAGCCAGTCAGGTTTTCAGGATGCCCACAATGAATATGCATGATATAAAATCTACATACAATGGAGGTAGGGCATGCATATTCATGTGGATATCCTGAAAACCTGAGGACTGGGTTGAGAACCCCTGGATCAGCATCTCCTAAGCGGTTTTAAGAATGAACTTTGTTAAATACAGACCACCTTAGGTACTTCATGAACCCTCAAGCTCTGTATTTCCACATTATAACAGCATTATGTGTGAGCAACTGAAGTGGTTTCCAATGATATTCGTTATCTGCCGAGGACCTACACTACTGCACTAGAACTATATTGTCTGAAGTGGAACAAAGTGACATGAAACTGCCTTTTCTGATATTCCTCTAACTCAAGTGTTAGCAACCTCCCTCCCCTATATGGGCTGCCCATGCAGCTGGTACAAACCTGGCTTTCAGTTCCCAAGTCAGTAGGAGCATACATATCACTGATGCTAACAAACCTAACAAAATAAAAGAAAAGACAATTTAAGAAAGCTTAAAATGCAGAACTAAGCCATCACCACTAACAGCCACACGAGGGACCCACTCACTTCTGTTCCATGGGCTCCAAGAGGTCCAATGCAGGTTTGATCTCTCTCTCTGGGTCACTTGTTTCCACAGTGGTGCTGACAATGGCGATGTATTTTCCTTGTGCTGCCACATTGTGTGCAGAGGATATCATACATACGTAGATATCTGAAAGAGTGAACATTCCCAATTACACATTTGTCAAAATAAGCAGCAAAAAGTGAAAGTGTCAGGTGTCTAAGCTTTCAATTCAGGATTAGAAACAGATCTCCTACACCCAAGAAATGACATGTAGAACCTTCTGCAGTAATGCACCGATCTGGAATCTCATGTCGTACTAGCCAGCTTGATTTGTTAAATCTGATACGGACACTGCATTTGGGAGTGGACTGGAGGAAAGGTGGATGACCAGCCTGCAATACCAGAGCTGTTACCAGGTCCAAGAAGGAATTTGGGATTTAGCTCATGCCTTTTCTCAGTTGTTACGTTCAGGTACACCAAGATACTTTCCTGTTCACAAAGGGCTTACAATCTAAGTTTGAACTTAACCTTCCATTGCCTCAAGATCGCAAGGAACTGTAGGGGAATTTGAACTGGGCTTCTCTGGGTCTCAGCCCACTGTTCGCTTCGCCACTCGTGCATAAAGCGTTTCCATTTTCACAAGTGGCTTTTGATTTTCTTAAAACCTGACTGACCCAGTGCACTTTTCACCTTGAGGCTGCTGCAGCAGTAGACCGCTCTCTCTCTGAGCCCATCACCTTGGACACTTTGAACCCTGCTGACCAATGGACAAGAGCTACATAGGTCAGACAAAATGCCATTTTATGCACACTGATCACTGCCTGCCTTAGGGAACGCTGGCAATGAGCAAAAGCAGTGCATGCAAATCTCTTACAAATATTCATTGCCAACAACTTGAAAACTAGACTGGCTGAGTACAATATATCACAGGGACGGGCTTCACATACACTGCTTTAACAGACAAGCCACAGGCCCACCACCTCTAGTCACAAAAGGGGGTTGAGTTAGCATAAGTGCTACCATTAATAGTTAAGTCTGCTACTATAAATCAACAAAATTACAACTGCATATGAAAGACGGCTGATCTGAGAAATACATCTGGAATTTAAATACTTGTATATGCTTAATTTGTGCCTTGCCCATCGTCTGAGCCGAATGTTGGATGCATTTTCATTTTATGTATTTTGAGCAATTGTTTAATGAGTGAATTACACATGTACATGGGAAACAGGCAACAGCTATGGAACTTCAGAAGTTGACATCAGTACAAGCAACTATATATATATATATATATATATATATATATATATATATATATATATATATATATATATAAAGTAAATGAGAAGGGGTTATCTTTACACGACATTATGATAAAGCAAGAGCATGGCATTTGCCAGCTCGGTACCAGAAATCCAAAAATAAAACCCAGTTCTGTCCCCGTGACGTGGGTTATATGATTTTATGTTTACTATTAAGAGACTGATAAGAAATAAAACATTCTTCATTTTGTCCATTAATGATAACATCTTTAATAATAACTGAACAAAAATAAAAACCAGAAGTGTATTTCCAATATTTTCCAGGACAGAGGCCAATTTGTATTTAAGGACCAGGAAATACCAACTTGATTTTATAATTATATGCATCACACAGGCCCAGATAGATTCTCAGAGGCTAAGAGCTGGGTTCTACATACCAAAACCTATCACCCAAAGACAACTACAAGATGGTGATATTACCAGAGAAGAAATTCAAGCTGCAATCCAAGACCTTCCACCACAAAGTTCCAGGGCTGGATGGGTTCCCCACTGAATTTTTTTAAAGAGCTCAAGTCCTCCACTACAGCCCCTGTTAATACCCCGCTGCAATTAGAATTTTTGAGTGGTATGATGGTAGAGGTTAAGGATTCCAATAATGTTAATTACAGAAATGGCAAAGCCACTGCTATCTCTGGGATTAGTAGCATAGAATCCTGCTAAGTACTTGTGACCTTGATTGGTCACATTGGACTTTTCAAAAAATAATAATTTTTTTTTTTTTAAGTCCAGATACGTTAACTGCTGTTACCACATCCTCTGGTAACGAGTTCCAGAGCTTACCTTAAGAACCCCTCCAGAGGAAAAGGGAGTGACAAGAAAAGGAGGCTTGGATGCCACCAAGTGCCCCCCTAAAGAACTTTCTGTAATGTAGTTTTATCCTGTATCGTGAGAAGGGATATAGCTCACCTTAAATCCACTAGCAGTGGTTCAAGAATCAACAAAAGCTGCAAGGTGTACCGTCACCATTCGCTGGAGACAGAAATACTGTGGGTTACAGGGACATATGATACCCTAAAGAGGCAGATCTCAAAGAACTACTTTCTGTCTCCATCTGCTGGTTGACAGAAAACCCACCAATTTTGGACTGATCTGTGGGACTTTAAGGAATATTACATGGTCTTAATGACTGCCGTCTACACATTCCATCAGTTTGTCATGCAAGACTGGAATACCACAATGGCAGAGTTCTTTTTGTTGTATCATACCATCTCTCTGGAATTCTCTTTCAGCTTCCCAAGGTGGTTTAATAACAGGAGATGGCATGTTGTCCACAAGGCTGAAGCCAGTCTCTACCCAGGGTGGTTTTAATTCTCCCCCAATGCAGCCGCCACTATCTTGGTACACCCAAAACAATGAAGTTGCTAGGGTGACAAGCTCCGCCTACTGGCTTCAGCCCACATAATGGGTCAGATAGGGTCATGCCGTCTCCTATTATCAAATCTCCTTGCAGTTTTCCCTTCATCTAAAGCATTAACAGTATAGCTAGTTGAAGCAATTCAGCCCTACAATGACAGCATGACTGGTTTTACGAATGACTGATCGCTCTTAGAAAAGCAGAAAAATTAAAGATAGTCACACTTTCTATAGCATGGCATTCTTTTCACTCACTTTCCTTCGTAGTTTGTGCTCTGCCTTGCTGTATTTGCAGGAAAAGATGGTATATTAAATCTAAAAAGCCACAACCATATCTGTATGACATGAATATAACGAGAGAAACGTAATTCCATGAACGCTATCTGCATTATCAAGACTAAACATAGCTTTGAGGATACCGAGTCTCTTCTGGTGAATACATCTACTACTACTACTTAACATTTCTAAAGCGCTACTAGGGTTACGCAGCGCAGCGAATGCTACATACCTGTAGAAGGTATTCTCCGAGGATAGCAGGCTGATTGTTCTCACTGATGGGTGACGTCCACGGCAGCCCCTCCAATCGGAATCTTCCTAGCAAAGTCCTTTGCTAGCCCTCGCGCGCCCGCGCGGCCGTCTTCCCGCCCGAAACCGGCTCGAGCCGGCCAGTCTCGTATTGTAGCAAAAGAGAAACAAGGGAAGACTCAACTCCAAAGGGGAGGCGGGCGGGTTTGTGAGAACAATCAGCCTGCTGTCCTCGGAGAATACCTTCTACAGGTATGTAGCATTCGCTTTCTCCGAGGACAAGCAGGCTGCTTGTTCTCACTGATGGGGTATCCCTAGCCCCCAGGCTCACTCAAAACAACAACCATGGTCAATTGGGCCTCGCAACGGCGCGGACATAACTGAGATTGACCTAAAAAATTTACCAACTAACTGAGAGTGCAGCCTGGAACAGAACAAACAGGGCCCTCGGGGGGTGGAGTTGGATCCTAAAGCCCAAACAGGTTCTGAAGAACTGACTGCCCGAACCGACTGTCGCGTCGGGTATCCTGCTGCAGGCAGTAATGAGATGTGAATGTGTGGACAGATGACCACGTCGCAGCTTTGCAAATTTCTTCAATGGAGGCTGACTTCAAGTGGGCTACCGACGCAGCCATGGCTCTAACATTATGAGCCGTGACATGACCCTCAAGAGCCAGCCCCGCCTGGGCGTAAGTGAAGGAAATGCAATCTGCTAGCCAATTGGAAATGGTGCGTTTCCCTACAGCCACTCCCCTCCTATTGGGATCAAAAGAAACAAACAATTGGGCGGACTGTCTGTGGGGCTGTGTCCGCTCCAGGTAGAAGGCCAATGCTCTCTTGCAGTCCAATGTGTGCAGCTGACGTTCAGCAGGGCAGGAATGAGGACGGGGAAAGAAAGTTGGCAAGACAATTGACTGGTTCAGATGGAACTCCGACACGACCTTTGGCAAGAACTTAGGGTGAGTGCGGAGGACTACTCTGTTATCATGAAATTTGGTGTAAGGGGCCTGGGCTACCAGGGCCTGAAGCTCACTGACTCTACGAGCTGAAGTAACTGCCACCAAGAAAATGACCTTCCAGGTCAAGTACTTCAGATGGCAGGAATTCAGTGGCTCAAAAGGAGGTTTCATCAGCTGGGTGAGAACGACATTGAGATCCCATGACACTGTAGGAGGCTTGACAGGGGGCTTTGACAAAAGCAAACCTCTCATGAAGCGAACAACTAAAGGCTGTCCTGAGATCGGCTTACCTTCCACATGGTAATGGTATGCACTGATTGCGCTAAGGTGAACTCTTACAGAGTTGGTCTTGAGACCAGACTCAGACAAGTGCAGAAGGTATTCAAGCAGGGTCTGTGTAGGACAAGAGCGAGGAGCTAGGGCCTTGCTGTCACACCAGACGGCAAACCTCCTCCACAGAAAGAAGTAACTCCTCTTAGTGGAATCTTTCCTGGAAGCAAGCAAGACGCGGGAGACACCCTCTGACAGACCCAAAGAGGCAAAGTCTACGCTCTCAACATCCAGGCCGTGAGAGCCAGGGACCGGAGGCTGGGATGCAGAAGAGCCCCTTCGTCCTGCGTGATGAGGGTCGGAAAACACTCCAATCTCCACGGTTCTTCGGAGGATAACTCCAGAAGAAGAGGGAACCAGATCTGACGCGGCCAAAAAGGAGCAATCAGAATCATGGTGCCTCGGTCTTGTTTGAGTTTCAACAAAGTCTTCCCCACCAGAGGAATGGGAGGATAAGCATACAGCAGGCCCTCCCCCCAATCCAGGAGGAAGGCATCCGATGCCAGTCTGCCGGGGGCCTGAAGCCTGGAACAGAACTGAGGGACTTTGTGATTCACTCGAGATGCGAAGAGATCCACCAAGGGGGTGCCCCACGCTTGGAAGATCTGGCGCACCACTCTGGAGTTGAGCGACCACTCGTGAGGTTGCATAATCCGGCTCAGTCTGTCGGCCAGACTGTTGTTTACGCCTGCCAGATATGTGGCTTGGAGGCCCATGCCGTGACGGCGAGCCCAGAGCCACATGCTGACGGCTTCCTGACACAGGGGGCGAGATCCGGTGCCCCCCTGCTTGTTGACATAGTAAATGGCAACCTGGTTGTCTGTCTGAATTTGGATAATTTGGTGGGACAGCCGATCTCTGAAAGCGTTCCAGATCGCTCGCAACTCCAGGAGATTGATCTGTAGATCGCGTTCCTGGAGGGACCAGCTTCCTTGGGTGTGAAGCCCATCGACATGAGCTCCCCATCCCAGGAGAGACGCATCCGTGGTCAGCACTTTTTGTGGCTGAGGAATTTGGAAAGGACGTCCCAGAGTCAAATTGGGCCAAATCGTCCACCAATATAGGGATTCGAGAAAACTCGTGGACAGGTGGATCACGTCTTCTAGATCCCCAGCAGCCTGAAACCACTGGGAAGCTAGGGTCCATTGAGCAGATCTCATGTGAAGGCGGGCCATGGGAGTCACATGAACTGTGGAGGCCATGTGGCCCAGCAATCTCAACATCTGCCGAGCTGTGATCTGCTGGGACGCTCGCACCCGCGAGACGAGGGACAGCAAGTTGTTGGCTCTCGTCTCTGGGAGATAGGTGCGAGCCGTCCGAGAATCCAGCAGAGCTCCTATGAATTCGAGTCTCTGCACTGGGAGAAGATGGGACTTTGGGTAATTTATGACAAACCCCAGTAGCTCCAGGAGGCGAATAGTCGTCTGCATGGACTGCAGGGCTCCTGCCTCGGATGTGTTCTTCACCAGCCAATCGTCGAGATATGGGAACACGTGCACCCCCAGCCTGCGAAGTGCCGCTGCTACTACAGCCAGGCACTTTGTGAACACCCTGGGCGCAGAGGCGAGCCCAAAGGGCAGCACACAGTACTGGAAGTGACGTGTGCCCAGTTGAAATCGCAGATACTGTCTGTGAGCTGGCAGTATCGGGATGTGTGTGTAGGCATCCTTCAAGTCCAGAGAGCATAGCCAATCGTTTTGCTGAATCATGGGGAGAAGGGTGCCCAGGGAAAGCATCCTGAACTTTTCTTTTACGAGATATTTGTTCAGGGCCCTTAGGTCTAGGATGGGACGCATCCCCCCTGTTTTCTTTTCCACAAGGAAGTACCTGGAATAGAATCCCAGCCCTTCTTGCCCGGATGGCATGGGCTCGACCGCATTGGCGCTGAGAAGGGCGGAGAGTTCCTCTGCAAGTACCTGCTTGTGCTGGAAGCTGTAAGACTGAGCTCCCGGTGGACAATTTGGAGGTTTTGAGGCCAAATTGAGGGTGTATCCTTGCCGGACTATTTGCAGAACCCACTGATCGGAGGTTATGAGAGGCCACCTTTGGTGAAAAGCTTTCAACCTCCCCCCGACCGGCAGGTCGCCCGGCACTGACACTTGGATGTCGGCTATGCTCTGCTGGAGCCAGTCAAAAGCTCGCCCCTTGCTTTTGCTGGGGAGCCGAGGGGCCTTGCTGAGGCGCACGCTGCTGACGAGAGCGAGCGCGCTGGGGCTTAGCCTGGGCCGCAGGCTGTCGAGAAGGAGGATTGTACCTACGCTTACCAGAAGAGTAGGGAACAGTCCTCCTTCCCCCAAAAAATCTTCTACCTGTAGAGGTAGAGGCTGAAGGCTGCCGGCGGGAGAACTTGTCGAATGCGGTGTCCCGCTGGTGGAGATGCTCTACCACCTGCTCGACCTTCTCTCCAAAAATATTGTCCGCACGGCAAGGCGAGTCCGCAATCCGCTGCTGGAGTCTATTCTCCAGGTCGGAGGCACGCAGCCATGAGAGCCTGCGCATCACCACACCTTGAGCAGCGGCCCTGGACGCAACATCAAAGGTGTCATACACCCCTCTGGCCAGGAATTTTCTGCACGCCTTCAGCTGCCTGACCACCTCCTGAAAAGGCTTGGCTTGCTCAGGGGGAAGAGCATCAACCAAGCCCGCCAACTGCCGCACATTGTTCCGCATGTGTATGCTCGTGTAGAGCTGGTAAGACTGGATTTTGGCCACGAGCATAGAAGAATGGTAGGCCTTCCTCCCAAAGGAGTCTAAGGTTCTAGAGTCTTTGCCCGGGGGCGCCGAAGCATGCTCCCTAGAACTCTTAGCCTTCTTTAGGGCCAAATCCACAACTCCAGAGTCATGAGGCAACTGGGTGCGCATCAGCTCTGGGTCCCCATGGATCCGGTACTGGGACTCGATCTTCTTGGGAATGTGGGGATTACTTAGTGGCTTGGTCCAGTTCGCAAGCAATGTCTTTTTTAGGACATGGTGCAAGGGAACAGTGGACGCTTCCTTAGGTGGAGAAGGATAGTCCAGGAGCTCAAACATTTCAGCCCTGGGCTCGTCCTCCACAACCACCGGGAAGGGGATGGCCGTAGACATCTCCCGGACAAAGGAAGCGAAAGACAGACTCTCGGGAGGAGAAAGCTGTCTTTCAGGAGAGGGAGTGGGATCGGAAGGAAGACCCTCAGACTCCTCGTTAGAGAAATATCTGGGGTCTTCTTCTTCTTCCCACGAGGCCTCACCCTCGGTGTCAGACACAAGTTCACGGACCTGTGTCTGCAACCTCGCCCGGCTCGACTCCGTGGAGCCACGTCCACGATGGGGGCGTCGAGAGGTAGACTCCCTTGCCCGCATCGGCAAAGCTCCCTCCGCCGACGTAGTCGGGGAGCCCTCCTGGGAGGTGGCCGCAGTCGGCACCGCACGCGGTACCGACGTCGGGGACCTCACCCCGGGCGATGGGCCAGCCGGCGCCACGCTCGACGGTACCGGAGGCGCAAGCACCGCCGGTACCGGAGGGGTAGGGCGCAACAGCTCTCCCAGAATCTCTGGGAGAACGGCCCGGAGGCTCTCGTTCAGAGCGGCTGCAGAGAAAGGCATGGAGGTCGATGCAGGCGTCGACGTCAGAACCTGTTCCGGGCGTGTAGGCTGTTCCGGGCTGTCCAGAGTGGAGCGCATCGACACCTCCTGAACAGAGGGTGAGCGGTCCTCTCGGTGCCGATGCCTGCTGGGTGCCGACTCCCTCGGCGACCCAGAGCTCTCGGTGCCGACGCGGGGAGGAGACCGGTGTCGATGCTTCTTCGACTTCTTCCGAAGCATGTCACCGGAGCTCCCCGGCACCGACGAGGAGGACGTAGAATCCATCCGTCGCTTCCTCAGGGCCGAGGTCGAAGCAGGTCGATCCCGGGGGGGCTGTACCGCAGGAGCCCTCAGGGTAGGGGGAGACCCACCCGAAGGCTCACCGCCACCAGCAGAGGAATGGACAGCCCTCACCTGCACTCCACCCGATGCACCACCGTCCGACGACATCAGGAGACGAGGTCCCGGTACCACCGACGTCGATGCAGCTATCCGATGTCTCGGCGCCGATGCAGAGGGCCGATGCCTCGATGCACTGGCGGCCAAGGATGAAGGTCTGGACGCTGATGACGTCGATGCACACGATGACCCCGGTGCCGATGCCGACGAAGAGCCCGAGAACAAAACGTTCCACTGGGCCAATCTCGCTACCTGAGTCCGCCTTTGTAACAGGGAACACAGACTACAGTTCTGAGGACGGTGCTCGGCCCCCAGACACTGAAGACACGAAGAGTGCCTATCAGTGAGCGAGATTACCCGGGCGCACTGGGTGCACTTCTTGAAGCCGCTGGAAGGCTTCGATGTCATGGGCGGAAAAATCACGCCGGCGAAATCAAAATCCGAAATGACGAATTTGGAGCACCAAAACTTTAAGGGAGAAAAATCTCGACCGAGGCCGAAAAGAGGCCTACCCCGACGACGAAAGAAAACTTACCGGGGCAAAAAATGGAAACACGGGAAGGGGCAAACGAAACCCAAGGGGGTTTCCGGAGCACTTCCCGAACAAATTAGAACTTTTCCGAAGAAAAAAAAACACGTCTATTTTAAAACGGACGTGCGAGGTCGACTCTCCGGGGCTCGACACGACAAAAACACAGCCGTACCGAGTGCGGACGAAAGAAGACTGGCCGGCTCGAGCCGGTTTCGGGCGGGAAGACGGCCGCGCATGCGCGGTGCGCGCGAGGGCTAGCAAAGGACTTTGCTAGGAAGATTCCGATTGGAGGGGCTGCCGTGGACGTCACCCATCAGTGAGAACAAGCAGCCTGCTTGTCCTCGGAGAATGTACAGTTTAACAAAGAAGGGCAGTCCCTGCTCAAAGGAGCTTACAATCTAAAGGACGAAATGTCAAGTTGGGCAGTCTAGATTTCCTGAATAGAGGTATAGTGGTTAGGTGCCGAAGGCGACCTTGAAGAGGTGGGCTTTGAATACATCACATCTGTCTCAGTTGTTTCTTCCTTGGAAAGCACTTGACAATTGAAACAGTAGCTTATACAGTGGCTTTTCCAGCTACAAAAAGCCTCAACAGGCACAAAGGCAAGATACTGCTATAGAGTGGGACCCTGAATGCAGAGTGTGCTGTCAGCTCTTACCAGATTTCCTGTTGACCTGGTTTTGTGGAATGATGATTTGGCAGGAATTTGCATCATTTGTGTTTTTGATCGGGTGGTTCAGAATACAGATCACGCGAATCACCTGGCCCACTTTTGTAACTCGATCAGGCATGTAGCTGGGATCACAGATTAACTGCTTGCAACGGGCAACCTGCAATACATATGTACGAGACCACTAAGCCGTCAGATAAAAGGGACTTCCTGCCAGGGTGCACTAAAACCATTAACCCTGCCTTCTGAACCCTGCTCCGTCCCATACACTCATTTTGCCTGGAGGATTCTTCCCAAATTCCATCCAAAATGGCGTTTTCTCTTCTTCCCTTAAATTTCACCATTACACAGATGTCTTTGTACAGTCACCGTCTCTTCCCATTCTCTGCCTGGCTTTTATTTGGGGTCACAGCAATTGCCAAGAGGTTCATTTGCAGATTAAGATACTATAAAAGAAAATGCCAGACCCTCCCAAAAACACTTTTTTAAATTTTTTCTTAAACCTAATCTCCTGAATACCCAAGTTTTAGGGAGAGAGAAAAAACAAAAAAAAGACTGCCTAGCCATAAACGTTGTACTATTCAACTATTCAATTGGTAGATGTGTCAGGACATTCTCCCTGTCCCTCCCAAAGCAAAATGCAATCACTGAACGCAAAATCTTAAAAGGTGCTGGTTTTTTTTAAAGCTGTCATTTAATAGTAATAAGGGGTTCAATCACGGAATAATGTAAGGTGTTACTATTGGAAATTACGGTTTGAGTTTAATGTAACATGCTGACTGTTGTTTCTTTCAGTGTACATGGCAAAAGTGAAGGTAGTAAGGGGGGAGGGGGATAAGAAAGGGTACTGTTATAAAGCAAAAACTGATGACAGCAACTTAAGATGAATGTACATAAGAACGATAGCTTTACAATTTGTTAGGTATGTACTCTAATGGATGTGTTACCAGGTGGAATCATCAATAACAATGTTGACACATAAAGCTGTCATTTAATGTTATCTGCTGACATGAATGGAAGAGCCACAGTACCTCGCCTTCAGATTTTACACCAACTACTCTTCCGTTTTCAAACACAATCTCCTCGATGGGTTTGTTCAGCATGTAGGTACCTCCATAAATGGCACTCAATCTAGAAAAGCAGAGAGAGGAGGGGAGGGGAGGTAGACGATCAGAATAGGAATATAATCAAAGGAAACAAGTTTAACAAATAGACTAAAACACTTAGAAGAAAGAGGAATATATACAGTGGGGGAAATAAGTATTTGATCCCTTGCTGATTTTGTAAGTTTGCCCACTGACAAAGACATGAGCAGCCCATAATTGAAGGGTAGGTTATTGGTAACAGTGAGAGATAGCACATCACAAATTAAATCCGGAAAATCACATTGTGGAAAGTATATGAATTTATTTGCATTCTGCAGAGGGAAATAAGTATTTGATCCCCCACCAACCAGTAAGAGATCTGGCCCCTACAGACCAGGTAGATGCTCCAAATCAACTCGTTACCTGCATGACAGACAGCTGTCGGCAATGGTCACCTGTATGAAAGACACCTGTCCACAGACTCAGTGAATCAGTCAGACTCTAACCTCTACAAAATGGCCAAGAGCAAGGAGCTGTCTAAGGATGTCAGGGACAAGATCATACACCTGCACAAGGCTGGAATGGGCTACAAAACCATCAGTAAGACGCTGGGCGAGAAGGAGACAACTGTTGGTGCCATAGTAAGAAAATGGAAGAAGTACAAAATGACTGTCAATCGACAAAGATCTGGGGCTCCACGCAAAATCTCACCTCGTGGGGTATCCTTGATCATGAGGAAGGTTAGAAATCAGCCTACAACTACAAGGGGGGAACTTGTCAATGATCTCAAGGCAGCTGGGACCACTGTCACCACGAAAACCATTGGTAACACATTACGACATAACGGATTGCAATCCTGCAGTGCCCGCAAGGTCCCCCTGCTCCGGAAGGCACATGTGACGGCCCGTCTGAAGTTTGCCAGTGAACACCTGGATGATGCCGAGAGTGACTGGGAGAAGGTGCTGTGGTCAGATGAGACAAAAATTGAGCTCTTTGGCATGAACTCAACTCGCCGTGTTTGGAGGAAGAGAAATGCTGCCTATGACCCAAAGAACACCGTCCCCACTGTCAAGCATGGAGGTGGAAATGTTATGTTTTGGGGGTGTTTCTCTGCTAAGGGCACAGGACTACTTCACCGCATCAATGGGAGAATGGATGGGGCCATGTACCGTACAATTCTGAGTGACAACCTCCTTCCCTCCGCCAGGGCCTTAAAAATGGGTCGTGGCTGGGTCTTCCAGCACGACAATGACCCAAAACATACAGCCAAGGCAACAAAGGAGTGGCTCAGGAAGAAGCACATTAGGGTCATGGAGTGGCCTAGCCAGTCACCAGACCTTAATCCCATTGAAAACTTATGGAGGGAGCTGAAGATGCGAGTTGCCAAGCGACAGCCCAGAACTCTTAATGATTTAGAGATGATCTGCAAAGAGGAGTGGACCAAAATTCCTCCTGACATGTGTGCAAACCTCATCATCAACTACAGAAGACGTCTGACCGCTGTGCTTGCCAACAAGGGTTTTGCCACCAAGTATTAGGTCTTGTTTGCCAGAGGGATTAAATACTTATTTCCCTCTGCAGAATGCAAATAAATTCATATACTTTCCACAATGTGATTTTCCGGATTTAATTTGTGATGTGCTATCTCTCACTGTTACCAATAACCTACCCTTCAATTATGGGCTGCTCATGTCTTTGTCAGTGGGCAAACTTACAAAATCAGCAAGGGATCAAATACTTATTTCCCCCACTGTACATATCGGCAATAGTTCTTGCATTTTACTACAGGCTAGTTATTTGTGATCATCTCTAGGCAAATATGACTGAAGTCACCAGAATTTAGCCATGTTTTCCCAGAGATAGTCACATTTGTTCCCTTAACTGGCCCCCAAATACTACAGTCAAACAGACGGCACTTTCGCCTAAAAAAAAACATGAAAGTAACCCGTTCAACACACATACCAGGAGATAGGAATTGCTTCTCATCTGTGATGCCAGAGGGAGATCCCTTCCCCGGTTAAGACTTCTCCCTCCTTCAGTTCTTAAACTGATAAGCAGGCAGGTCTCTCTCTCCCCTACTCTTTAGTTCCTCAATCATTTTTTGCACTACTGCTCCTGTCTAGTTAACCATTTACCAACATATTGTAACATCTAATTCTTTTAGGAACTTAAATTGCTTTCCTGTATTTACAAATTGCAGTATATCAAGAAACTAAACACTTTTTGCCCAGGCTAGCCTGCAAAGGCATTTCTGACCCTTGCAAAACAGAGTGAGATTTGGGCAGTATCTGTCCTCAGTATCTTCTTGCATTGTTGTAAGGCTGTAATATATTTTACAACATCACTGGCTAGAGGGCTGGACTGGTGCTGGAGCTAACCCCCAAATAAGCTATCCCCCCCCCCTTCCAGGTGACAGACCTGTGCCAAGGCTCTGTCCAGGCTCTTCTCACTCTACAGACACTGGCTACGCACAGTTAAAGTATTAAATAGTGAGCTATATGAATCCTGTTATTTCATCTGGTGGTTGTTACCAGTATTAAATGCTACTTTTCTTCACTGCTTTCAACTGTTAATAAACTTTTCAGTTTGTTGCCGCTGTCTCAACATTGTTTTGTAGATGAATATGTGCGACTCCTGTGTTCTCAGAAACCACTTGGGAGTAACCTGCAGGATAGGATAATTACCCATTTGGGTGTTTGCCAATATAAGGGCACATATACAAGCACAGGTGGGAACAAAAGGAGAGAAAAGGAATCCTCACAGAATCTTCTGGGGAACAGAATAGCGAGGATAAAATACCGGGGAAAAAAAAGGGGGAGTAAGTCAGAAAAACCGTTAGACAATTTTATTAGTTTGACAAGAAGTGATTAAGTGGTTTGGAATAAAGGATTGATCCCTTATGCTAATATACTTGTAGCTGAACAAGATCACCTCGAATCACTTCCTGTTGAAACTAAAAAAAATTTTTTTAAAGGTTTTTCTGACACATTCCCTTTTTTTTTTGTATTTTATCCTCATTATTCTGTTCCCAAGCAGAGATGGGCCCTTGGCTATAGCTCCCATTCATAGGATTAACCTTGATTAGATAGTAGGGAAGCACCAAGTTGTTAAGTAACAGGGAGCCCTGGACCTACCCATTGTTATATGCCAGGAGTCCAATCTACATTACACAAATTCCAACTGATGGGAACTGTGACTGCTTATTTGTGTTTGCTAATAAAATGAGCTTAGCAATCCAGTTAAAGACACAGACACACATATATTCAAGTGAAGAATTCAGTAAATCAAAAGCAGAACAATGAAAACAAGAACTTGCAGATTTACACACTTCATTTCTTTCTTTCTTCCAAAATACTAGACAGCAATTACTAATGCACAATGGGAGCATAATTACCTTGCAAATCCTTGTGGGAGCTCTCCCAGCCCATAGAGAGGATAAAGGTATGGACTTTTACCATATCTGGCCAGAGAGTCACTGTACAGTTTAATCCTGTTAATGCTTTCTAGGCACGGTTGATCTAGGTAACTGGGGAGAGAAAAAAAAAAAAAAGTCCCACAATGTACAAAATACTACAGGGAACTTCACAATATAGCATCAGGGCCTGCAAAACAAAATCTCCAGCAGACTACAACTCTGGCATATTCCCAATACATCCCATGGTTCCGATGATAAACTTGTCAGAGGGCATTAAAACAAAACGATTCCATCTGAAGAATGGGCTTGTGTGGTTACCACCATTCAACTTCAGATACATCAGTACTGCATTTTTCATATAAAATTAAGTTGACCTCATCTTGTTCAAAGTCAGACTATAAGAGCAGGGTCAGTATAGAAACCCTTGCAGCTCCGTGGCTGGTTCAAAGAGTTGGAGACAACTCCCCAATAATGCTGGAAGTAGCCCCTTCATGTCAAACCATGAACAGTGAACAGCACTCACTCATCAGTTCTGTAAAGGGCCAAAGCATGGCCTGTAAAATCAATCACATCCTGACCCAAGTCAAACTTCTTATACACGTCCCTCATGGTTGTCTTCTTGGGATCAACGCCTTCTAAAGTTTTGGGGTCATTTTCATCAAAGGTGGTAATATACACCAACAATTTCCTAAATCGGCGTTTCTCAAATATGCCCATTAAACCTGAAAGAAAGCAATATGAAATTGAAATACAAAATCAACGCAACACCAAGTATGATAATTTGTATTAACCAATGCAGCCACTCAATTTGGAGTGGATGAGTAGCCTTGAACCCAGCATCACTTAACCCTCTATTGCCCTGGGATTTATAGCATGGAGTGTTGCCACAATTTGGGTTTCTGTCAGGTACTGGGTGACCTTGCTTGGCCACTGTTAGGAAAACAGGATACTGGGCTAGGTGGACCATTGGTCTGACCCAGTATGGCTACTCTTATGTAACCGAGACTGAGAGCCCTCTAGGGACAGAGATGGCAAACATTTATTTACTATTATTCAAAACAAAAACTTATCAACGCCACCCCGCCCACTGGAAAGGGAAATACAGTAACTGCTTACCAGAACTCAGTGCTTCTGCCTCAGTAGAGGGAACTTTGTAGATTTTTCCTCCCTTGTAGACAAAACTTCCCTCAATCACTTTGAAGTCTATGTAGCGAGTGACTTCTGTCAATAGCAGCATTTTCACCAACTGGCCTGAAAACCAAGAATATTTTATTGTTTGCCGTGATCAAGTATTAAAACCAAGCTCCAGCGATAAACCCAGATAAATTTTATACTTATGAATTTGCTATGTATCGAGTACCATACAGGATCTTAAAACAGACCACCACCAAGATAATAGTTTCCAAAATAAAGATAGCAACGCGGGGGATTGGAGTACCACCACCACACCTGTATACCCAGGAAGGACATCCCTGTTCTACCTACTTACATTTGCCGCCTCTCTGCAATCCCCCAGTTACCATTTAGTGTGGTTAATTGGTTAATCCACTTAAGTTTGCTTTTGATTTCCACGTGTCCATTTCTTGATTAGGTCCCATAAGCTAGTCAAGCAATGGGGGTCCAATGAAGCATTACTATTTTCTGACCCTTACTGCTCAACATTTATCAAGGACTTCCGTATTCTACTTCTAAACATTGCCTTTATATGTGAGCGCCACGGTACTCTCTGTACATTCACAATAATGTCCTATACAAGAAAATGGACAGTTTTTTCCCCTCCACTTCTGTCAAGATCCTCATTGGTTTTATTTTCACACATCTCAATTTCAACTCATCTGCGGCTCTCTCAGATCTCATCCTACATCCGTTTCAGAAAAACAGGGCCACATTCACAGGCTGTCCTGCCATGACCAGTTCAAAATGAACTCTTCAGATTCTCGGTATGTCACCCCCCCTCCCCCAATACTAAATAGACCAGCTGCCAGAAAGTTCATTCTTCATCTGCTTTCACTGCACCACCATCAAGAAAAAGCACGAATGACATCAATATTAAGCGTCAACCAGAACCTTCCTATCTAAACACAATCAGATGTTTCAAGTCTAAGTGTGATAGGGATAGTTAACATTTAGGGCTGCCCTAACTAATAACTTACCATTAGCCATAAGGAATTTTGGAATAAGATCCACGTTCCAGTCTCTTCCCCTTCCCATCGATTCTGGGGGAGTCCCTGGTATCTTAAACCTTTTATATAGCTTCAAAGAAAGATAAAAGAAGAGACAAGAAATTAAAAATCTATTCCTCTTAACTTACATGATTTGTTTTTGAAACATACAGTATGTACACCATTTTGGATACTGCTTGGGTTAAAAGGTTTATAAATAAGCTGGATTAACTTCCCACCTACAACCATGTCATAGACCCAACAAGAGTGAATGCCATATAAGCTTTGCGGACTTACATCTTCCAGCGGTGTTATGGATGCGCTCTCCCCTCCATAGTAACTGTTGCGGTCCATGTGAAGAACCTTCTTTCCATTGACTGACATTATGCCCGACAGGATACATTCCTGTAGAGAAGAAAATTTTAAGTTTAATGCTCATCCTCAGCACAGCCAATCAGAATAGTCTAGCTGCCGTGCCATGAGGCTTCACAAGAGACAGAGAGACACCCCCCCCCCCCCCCCCCTGCACTGAGTGCCCAGACTCCAAAGGAACTTTTTTTTTTTTTTTTTTAGAGTGTCTGCCAGTGTGAGTGTCTGCCTCAGGAGGATACAGACAGCAGCCTGCTGGTTCGAGTGGTGGACTTTGGTCCTGGGGAACTGGGTTCGATTCCCACTGCAGGTACAGGCAGCTCCTTGTGACTTTGAGCAAGTCACTTAACCCTCCATTGCCCCAGGTACAAATGTACCTAAGCCGCATTGAACCTGCCATGAGTGGGAAAAGCGCGGGGTAGAAAAGAAAAAAAACAAACAAACAAACCTCTGCCCTACTCGACAGAAAAGAAAATCTAGAGAAGTCATTCTTTGAAGAAAAGCCAGATCATTTCTATGTTTTTCAAAAGGCCATCAATGGAAAATGATTTACTTTCAGTATGCCTCAAGAGCCACTGCCATAGAATATATGGTTCTTTCAAAAGCTGAAGCAATTTCATCCCGGTATCTATTTTGAGAGAATCATCTCATTCCCTGTATCACTGCCTTCCCATTCCTCTCAGCATATCCTCAAGAGTGCACCTCCAGCTCGAGCCTGACTTCAGTATCTTGTCATATGCCCAAACAATTTTGGGGGCACTTCCCCCCCTCCCCCCCCCCCAATGTTAATCTATCGTACTTACCACTGTAGAAACTGCAGCCCCTTAGAAATGAACTCTAGGTCACACCCAACACAGAAAACAAATGCAGGTCCTGGACCTTTCACAGTGCAAAGCTCTAACTAGAGACATAAATATCCAGTGTACCTGAATGTAACTCACCTTGAGCTACTACTGAAAAAGGTGTGATCAAAATCTAAATAAGTAAAAATAATAATAATATATACCAAAATATGCAGGAGACTGAGAAAGGAGCGAAGCTTTGCTCCAGAGCTTCATTTCAACTAAAGAGGCCCACCCTACTACTACTTAACATTTCTAGAGCGCTACTAGGGTTACGCAGCGCTGTACAAATTAACAATTAAGGACGGTCCCTGCTCGGAAGAGCTTACAATCTAAAGGACGAAATGTCAAGTTGGGGTAGATAAGTTTTCCTGAGAAGAGGTGAAGTGGTTAGGTGCCGAAGGCGATATTGAAGAGGTGGGCTTTGAGCATTGATTTGAAGATGGGTAGGGAGGGGGCACGGCGTATGGGCTCAGGGAGTTTGTTCCAGGCGTGGAGTTAGCCCAGTTAAATATATTTAGGTACTTCCATAGTCTATCATATCTCCCATCCGCTTCCTTTCTTCCAAAGTGCAGGAAATTATATTTTTTAATCTGTCCCCATTTGCCTTGGGATGAAGGCCACAGCCCATTTTAGTGGATGCCGTTTGGGCCAAGTAAATTCAGTTTGTATCCTTTTGTAGGTGTGACCTCCAGGAATGCACACAGTAATCTAAATGAGGTCTCAGTATAGAGGCGACTGCCTTCTTTGGCTGCTGGCTATTGCTTTCCCTATGCACCCAAACATCCTTTGATTAAAAACTGGTTAAAAGATAGAAAACAGAGAGTTGGGTTAAATGGTCAGTATTCTCAATGGACAAGGGTAGACAGTGGGGTTCCGCAGGGGTCTGTGCTGGGATCACTGCTTTTTTTTTTTTTATAAATCTCTTTATTTATAGTCAGATTAATTTTACAACTTTGAAAACCATGTTTAACAGTTATTCTCGATTCAGAATAAACAAATAAGTATGTTGCCATATTTTCACCCTCTCCCATCCTCCCCCCTCCCATTCCCCCCCTCCCTCCGAACAATTGTCTATTCCTGTTATTGCATATCTATCTCTTTGAGTTTAGTCCAGTTTATAAGTTCAAAATCTTGCTTCGTGCTGATGAAGTCAATGTGTCCCAGAAGGGTGCCCAAGTAGTACAAAATATATCCCCTTTCTTTGAGGCTAGGTCTAAGATTCCTGAACGTTCCAATGTACAAAATTGAATCATTGACGATCGCCAGTGCGCAATCGTGGGCCCTGTCGGTTCCAACCACAGTTGCAATATTACCTTCCTTGCCATCAACATAGCTTTTTTCAGGAAGATTTTCATGCCTCGTGGTATAGGACTCTGTATATAGAAGATGTCAAACAATTGCTCCGGTGATGGGCGCCAGACAGCTTTCCAAAAGGTAGAAACATGTCTTGTGAGAGCTACCCAAAATGGCTTGATTCTCCTGCAGGTCCAAAACATATGGCCCAAGTGGGCTTGGTCCTCTGTACATCTTGGGCAGTTGCTATTTTCTCGCAGAGTAGCCCGATATGCCCTGTGTGGTGAGATATGTAATCGTAGTACAAACTTATAATGGAGCTCCCACCAACTGGCATTGTCTGTTAGGTGATAAACTGACATTAGACAAGACTCTACCTGGTCTGGTCTCATATTTAAGACTAACTCTTGATTCCATTTCTGTGCTTCTTTCGAATAATCATATTTTCCCATTCTATCTCTCAACATGCCATGAAAGTATTTTAGTGGGGTGCGGAGTTGGGCCTCTAAATCCAATATGTCCTTCAGTCTCTCCCACACTTCTGAAGTGAGCATCCTACTATCCAAGGACTGCACATAATGGCGAATTTGGTAGTATGCAAATATGTCATCCTCAGCTAGACCAAATTCCTCACATAAACTTTGAAATGACTTAATAGTCCCTTGCTCCGTTATCACATGAAAGAGATAACATATCCCCTTTGAGGCCCACATTTGAAATACTCGCGACGTATCTCCCACAGGGAAATCACAATTCCCTTGAATTGGCAGTAATGGTGATATCTCAGGGTTTATAGCATACATTCTACACATCAGCCTCCACGCCCTGCGCAGAGGCCGAAAAATTATATTTAAGTGTCTCGAGAGGTTTCCTCCCTTTGCCGTGGAGTGGAGCCAATGGGCAAAATGCTGTGGCTTCAGAAGGGATATTTCTGCCCTGGTACAGGTGAAAAATTGAGTTGATCTGAACCAGTCGGAGAGGTGACGAGCACTACTAGCTACTGAGAAAAGGCGTAAATTCAATAACCCCAATCCCCCCTTGGCACGTGGTAACATGGCTCTCGCGAGTGAGATACGTGCTCTTTTCCCTTGCCAAAGAAATTTGGTTAATTGCCTGCCCAGCCATTTCTCGTCTTTGTAACTCAGCATGAGTGGCAGAGTTTGAAACATATAAATCCATTTTGGAAATAAGATCATATTGTACAGCGCCACTCGCCCCAGCAATGAGATGGGTAATCCCTGCCAGCCCCGCATTACCTCTTCCATTTTGATTTTGTGGGCTTCTATATTTTTATGGTATAGTTGTGATAGGTCCGCCGGAATATATATCCCTAGATATTTAACTACTGTAGATTCCCATTTTAACGGGAATGGGCCAACCCAATTATCTTTTATTTCAGACTGAATTGGTAAGACCAATGATTTTTGATAATTTAGGGAGAATCCTGAATAAAAGGTAAATTCATCTAGTGTTGACAGTAGTCTTGGTATAGAACTATCTGGTCGAGTGAGCGTAAGAAAAATATCATCCGCAAACGCCAGTATCTTCACTGGCTGTTCCGGCAACTCTACCCCCAAGATGTCCGTATCTTGTTGTATGGTTCGCAATAAGGGCTCTAGATAAAGCAAGAATAATAATGGGGACAATGGGCATCCCTGCCTTGTTCCCTGGGATACCTCAAACGAATTTGATTTATGTCCATTTACCAAAACACTAGCAGTCGGGTTGTAATATAGAGATTTAATAGCCTGTAAAAACCAACCTCCTATACCTATATGTGTAAGGACCTGAAATAAATAATCCCATTGGACCTTATCAAATGCTTTCTCCGCATCTAGACTGACCAATGCTAATTGTTGTTTATTTGATTTACAGTGAGCTATAGATAAAAGTACTTTCCTCACATTTAGGACAGAATGCCGTCCTCGTACAAATCCTACTTGATGTTCTCCCACTATCTGAGGTATATGAATAGCTAGTCGGTCAGCTAGAATCCTGGCTAAAATTTTTAAGTCAACATTTAATAAGGATATAGGTCTATAGGATTCAACCCTATCACGAGGTTTACCGGGTTTTGGTATTAGAGTGATCAACGCTTCATTTTCTCGAGAAGAGAAAAACCCCCTATCCACCACTGCATCATAGTAATCCATTAATGGGCTACATAATTGTAACTCTAACATTTTGTAATACTCATGGGAAAAGCCGTCTAAACCTGGAGAGGAACCTCCTGGTAGGGCTTTAATTACTTTCTGAATTTCTACGGCTTGAATTGGCTGTGATAATTGGAGTTGGGCTGCTGAAGATAGTGGTGGTAAACCCGCATCTTCAAGATAATCAGTTAAACCCGGGCCTTGCTCATTTTGTGGCCTTGTGTACATCTTTTTGAAATATGAATGGAAAACCTGTACCATTTCTGTTGGAGTAGAAATATGACGTCCACCTTCTGTATTTATCATAGGGATAAATTTCTGATGGGTTTCAAAGCGTGCCAGGTGTGCTAGTAATTTCCCGGATTTGTTTCCAAAACGTTGGTAGTTATGTTTCCTAATGATTAGCCTGGATTTAGTTTTTTCGTGAATATACGCATTCAGTGCTGCTAAGGAAGCATTCATCTGCTCTCTATTTAAGGGTGTTGGATTTGCTATAAATGTCTGTTTTATTTTTCGGTAATCCTTTTCTAGATTAATAATAGCAGTCGCTAAACGCTTAGTTCTAGCACTCATAAATGCTATCACCTCTCCTCGCATCACTGCCTTGGAAGCTTCCCAAAAGAGTGTTGCAGATGAACAGGAGCTTAGATTTGTTTCCTCATAGTTCTTCCAACTCAATTGTAAGTGTTCTAGAAATTTTTTATCTTGTTTTAAATAAGAGGGGAATCTCCATATATAAGATTCTCTAGTTCGCTCCTCCATTGTCAAATCAATCCATATTGGAGTGTGATCTGAAACAGCTAAAGGGCCAATGGTAGCTTGGTGGATTTTATGAAACCAAGTGGTAGATATCATTATATAATCTATGCGTGACCAAGTTTGGCGGGCCTTCGATTGGTGTGTGTAGTCCTTGGCAGTAGGATTTAGTAGACGCCACGGGTCTACCACTTGTAAGGTGGAGCAAAAGTGAGCAAGTCCTCCCTTCCTCCCAGATCCCGAGCCAAGGCTTGGTGATGATCGGTCTAATTGTGGGTCTAAGACTGTATTGAAATCACCAGCCCAAACCCAAGGGGCATCTAGGTATTTATGACCCAAAGTTATAAGAGATTGAAAAAAGGACTGTGAATACCCATTAGGCCCGTAAAGTGCACATAAGTAAAATTTTTGACCTTGATAATTTACCTTCAAAAGTACTATTCTACCTTCACTGTCTTTATACAATAGCTGTGTCTGACATTGCAGTCTTTTTTTAATCAAAATGGCTACCCCACTACGTTTTTTATCCGTAGACGAATAATAACAATGCTCTACCCATTGCTGCTGCAATTTTTGATGTTCCGTGTCCGTTAGTTTAGTTTCTTGCAGACATGCTATGTCTGCCTTCTGTCTTTTTAATTGGGTCAATATTTTGGAACGTTTTATCGGGGATGAGATGCCGGCAACATTCCATGAAACTATTCTAAGTTTAACATCACCTTTGTACTTTGCCTGTCACCGCATTTCAAGAATTTAATCATTTTGTGTAAAGTCCCCGGATGCCCAGCCTCCTCCGAGAACCACTCTCTCTGAGACACTAACCTGTTGACCAATCTCTCAGGTTGGGGAAAACCGCCCTGGGCTTTAGGACGGTAAACCACTGAGAAATTAGACCGCAAGGATTTATAATTATTTGTTATTACCTTATTCACATTTATCATCTTTTGCATGCACTTAGCAGTATATAGCTCTTCCTTACCCGCACCCCCAGCCCCCTCCCTCCCCCCCCTCTTTTAACCCCCCAAACTCCCACCATTTGTCCCGAACTTCCTACGTCAAGCACGGAACAAGAGTCAGGATGATGCCCTAAGGGATCCCCCATCCTTCATTTATAATGTATAACATTTCGTTTTCTATTACACTATATCTTTGGAACTTACTACTGTACAAATTACCATTAGCATTTCTATTACAGCTATAAGTTTCAACAAAAGTCAATCAAACCCGTTAGGATTCTATTTCTAATGTCTCCAGCCAGCTTTTTGCCTCTTCTGGTGAGTGGAATGAGTGCCAGCGATTCCCTTGTGAAACTTTCAGTATGGCTGGATATTGTAAGGAAAAGCGTAGGTGCCTTGCTACTAGTAGCGCACAAACTGGAGAAAATGTCCGTCGTTTCGTGGAGAGAGCCCCCGAGTAATCCTGGAAGAGTCGTATTCTCTGCCCATCAAATTTAACATCCTCCGGGTGGCTTTTGTATTGACTTAGAATCTGTGCTTTTTGTGAGTATCGATGAAACTTTGCGATTATGATCCTGGGCCTATTATCCGTCGCGCGGACTGGCCCCACTCGATGAGCACGTTCTAGGGTGATAGGATAAATTTCCCCCGCCGACGGAAATTGTGCTGTTAGCCAAGTTTGCAGGGTGTTTAGTAAAGATTTTTCTGGCAGCGATTCAGGAAAGCCGAGAAATCGCAAATTTTCTCTTCGAGATCTATTTTCTAGATCTTCGATCTTCTCTTGTTGAGATTTAGTTAAAGATTCCAGCTGCTTTATCGCTGAGGAGTGTGATTCCAAAATGTCTTCAACGTCGGATACTCTACACTCCAATTCCCCGGTTCGCCGAGTAAGTTCTACGGTAGATTGAGCAATTCCTGCTATCTGTTCCGATAGTTGTAAAAACCGGGGATCCAGTGCTTTTACCACCGCTTCTGTTATCTCAGGGATCAGGGTGGATGGCTGTTGTATTTGCGAGGGAGATGGTGGCGTCGACGCCATCTTGTCTTCCCCCATACGCACGCGATCTTGTATTCTTTTTGAAGATTTTAAGGACATTTGCGTTGAATTTCTGCTTAGAAATTTGTCCATGCGTTCTTCTCCGGTATTTAAGATGGTTTCAGTTCCAATTTACTGCGTTTTGTTAGCTAAAGGTGTCGAAGGATGAGGTTCCCTGAGCGGGCGAAGCAAAGCACGTCCGCTTCCCCTCACAGCATCACGTGACCTCCGGGATCACTGCTTTTTAACATATTTATATTTAAACGGTTTTTATTGATGATCAAACATTTGTAATAGCTTTGTGAAAGACAAACAGTCTGTAATCATAATGACACAACATATGCATTTATATACAGCTTAAGTGCATCATCCATTTTTACATCATTTTCTCCCCTTCTCCCCATCCCCCCCTTATGATTACCTTCTTTTATTGATGTCCCACCCACATCATTTAAGCATCAATTAAAATCCACAAAATGTGAACTCTAAAGCCATTAGCACTTCCTTGTTAAAGTAACATCAAAGTTTACTTAGCTTTCCATCCCTCCCCTACCCCCCCACCCCCCGAACCCCTCATCCTCCCTCCCGGTAACCCTCCCTATTATCTGTCTAGTGGCAACAATGGAATCTCATAATTTGTTAAGGATGAGGCTTCGTCCTCTTTGTGTGAGTTCATCTATAAAGGGACTCCACGTCTTTAAAAAACGTGATTTTCGCTTAATTGAACCCCTGGCCTCTTGCGCCTCCCAAGTCATCAGTTGGTGTATCTGATTGCGCCAGTGCCAAAATTCAGGTCTATCCGAAACAGTCCAGTTTTGCAAGATACATTTACGTGCTAGTAAACAAAGCTTTCTACATAGCAGGACTTCCTCCGCCCTTAGCCCTCCAAATGAGCCAGGACAATCCAGCAACAACTGTTGAGGCGTGCCCTGCACCCTTCTCGACAACATCAAGGTAAGAAAGGCCACCACCCGTTTCCAAAAACATTTTACAATCTCGCATTCCCATAAACCATGGTATAGTGTATTATCAGTTAGATTACATTTCATACAGGTTGGCGAGCTAATTCCTCCCGCTCTAAATAATTGTACTTGTGAGAAATATGCCCTGTGGATGATTCGATATGCACATTCTCTGTACCCCGCCCCACTGATTATCTGCGGAATACCTTTTAGGTGTGCTATAATATCCCAGGAGGCGAGGTCACATCCCACATCTAATTCCCATCTTCGTCTAAGCTGTGTTAAATCCCTGGTTGGTGCCAAGGACCATATTTTCTTCTGGAGGCCCGAGATTGAGGGAGCTTCCTCCGCAGCCTCCTCAAACAGTGTCTGAATCTTCTCCCCCAATTTGTAATTCAGGGGCGCCTTGTCTAGAGATTGTACATAGTGCTTCAACTGACAATAGGCAAAAGTGTCTCCCCAGCTTAATGACTCATTAGGGATCAATTGCTCCAGTGGTTTAATGACTCCAGTCTGATCTACCACGGCCCCCAAGTTATAAAGACCCCGACTCTCCCAGTGTTGGAATACTGAATTCTCATTGCCAGGGGTAAATTGCGGATTCCCCTGTATAGTTAGCAGTTCTGTCGTATGCGGGTCTCCACCTAATAGTTTCCCCATAAATCTCCAGGCTCCCTGTAAAGGACCCAAAAGTATCGAACTTCTCATTTTTTGTGACAATGATGATCTATCTCCCTGCAGCAAGGAAATCAATTGGTAAGGACTAAAGAGTGATTTCTCCAACTCTATAGGCGTATGATAATTGGATGTGAATACCCAGTCCCTCACATGTCGCGACAGACAAGCGAGATTATAATATTTAATATTAGGTAGGCCTAATCCCCCTTGGCTCCACCCTCCCATTAGCAACTGCTGGCGAATCTTTGCTTTCTTATATGCCCAACAAAACTTCGTTACCATGCTATAGAACACTCTAATATCTTTCTTCAATAATTGCAGTGGCAGCGTTTGCATCACATATAGCCACCTTGGCAAAATAACCATGCGAATTAAGCACAGTCGCCCCGATAATGATAATGTCAGAGTTCTCCAGGCCTCCAATTGCTGTTTGGTCTTATCCAACAGTCTCTTAATATTTATACTATAAATCCCCCTTGTCCGGGCTGGTAGAAGGATACCTAAATAACGGAATGATTCTTCTACCCATCTGAGTTGGAAATGACCCGGCCATGCACTACGAGTTTCAGCTGTAAGAGCCAGTGCTTCAGATTTGTCATAATTTAATCTAAGACCAGAATAGGACCCGAATTCTTTGCTTTTTAACATATTTATAAATGATCTAGAGATGGAAATAACTAGTGAGGTAATTAAATTTGCTGACACAAAGTTAATCTAAACTGTTAAATCGCAAGAGGATTGTGAAAAATTACAAGAGGACCTTATGAGACTGGGCATCCAAATGGCAGATGAGCAAGTGCAAAGTGATACATTTGGGAAAGAGGAACCCGAATTATAGCTAGGTAATGCAAAGTTCCACGTTAGGAGTCACCACCAGGAAAGGGATCTAGGCGTCATCGTTGATGATACGTTGAAACCCTCTGCTCAGTGTATGGCGACGGTGGCAGCTAAGGAAGGAAACAATGTTTGGCATTATTAGGAAAGGAATGGAAAACAAAAATAAGGACATTATAATGCCTTTGTATTGCTCTATGGTGCGACTGCACGTCAAATATTGTGTTCAGTTCTGGTCACCGCATCTCAAAAGAGATGTAGTGGAATTAGAAAAGGTACAGAGAAGGGCGACAAAAATGATAAAGGGGATGGGATGACTTCCCTATGAGGAAAGGCTGAAGTGGCTAGGGCTCTTCAGCATACAGCTGAGGGGAGATATGATAGAGGTCTATAAAATAATGAGTGGAGTGGAACGGGTAGACATGAACAGATTGTTTACTCTTTCCAAAAAATACTAGAACTAGGGGCATTTGTTGCCAGAGAATGTAGTAAAAGCAGTTAGCTTAGTGGGGGTTAAAAAGGTTTGGATGGCTTCCTAAAGGAAAGTCCACAGACCATTATTAAAATGGACTGGGGAAAATCCACTGCTTATTTCTAGGATAAGCAGAATGGTACTTGTGACCTGGATTGGTCACTGTTGGAAACAGGATGCTGGGCTTGATGGACATTCGGTCTGTCCCAGTATGGCATTACTTATGTACTTGGGATTCTAAATGGAATCTTGCTACTCTTTAGGGTTCTAAATGGAATGTTGCTATACACTTTGAAATTCTGCATGGAATCTTGTTACTCTTTAGGGTTCTAAATGGAATGTTGCTATACACTTTGAAATTCTGCATGGAATCTTGTTACTCTTTAGGGTTCTAAATGGAATGTTGCTATACACTTTGAAATTCTGCATGGAATCTTGTTATTCTTTGGGGTTCTACATGGAATGTTGCTATTGTTTGGGTTTCTGCCAGGTACTTGTGACCTGGATTGGTCACTGTTGGAAACAGGATGCTGGGCTTGATGGACCTTTGGTCTTTCCCAGTATGGCAATACTTATGTATCCTCACCTTTCTACTTATCGGGCCAACATAAGATTATCAGATTAATGGCACCAGGGGGTGATTATTTCATTCATGCAATAAAGTTCTTCTGTCCCCATACTGTACTCCTTGAACAAATTCCTGGATGAAAAGTTTATATACTATTAAGGTAGACCTGGGGAAAGTATCCCTGGGGGTAAGTACTATTCGGAACCCTGCCAAGTACTTGTGATCTGGACTGGCCACTGTTGGAAACAGGATACTGGGCTTGGTGGACCT